>NC_048302.1:17774406-17935912 GCF_013100865.1 Trachemys scripta elegans
GCCCTGACCCCTGAATCCCCCCACACCCCCAGCCTTCTGCCCTTTACCCCCCACTGCCCTCTGCCCTGACCCCTGAACCCCACACACACACCCAGCCTTCTGCCCTGAACCCCCCCCCCCCCCCAGGTCTGGAGTCCCGGCTGCCAGCCCCTTGCCAGCTGGCATCCCAGCCGCAGGCCCCGCTCAGCCCGCTGCCGGCCTAGGTGAACAGAACCCCAGGCTGGAAGCGGGCTGAGCAGGCTGGCAGGGTAAGATCAGCATTTTAATTTAATTTTAAATGAAGCTTCTTAAACATTTTGAAAACCTTGTTTACTTTGCATACAACAATAGTTTAGTTATATAATATAGACTTAGAGAGAGACACCTTCTAAAAAACATTAAAATGTATTACCGGCACGTGAAACCTTAAATTAAAGTGAATAAATGAAGACTCGGCACACCAGTTCTAAAAGGTTGCCTACCCCTGCAGTAGTCTCTAATTTAGACAGCATGGCATATTATCCTTGTCCAATTCACTTCAAATTTTGTACAATCATTCCACTTTGTCCCCAGACCTAATGTACCAATTTTAAGATTATACTTTCTCATGAGTTTTAAACAGGGAGACAAAAAGAGGGCTGTACTGAATTCTTGATTGCAACCTTAACTATACAATGGCTAATGCCACTCCATAATATCTAGAGCAAGAAACGATTTAGTGTGGGTTATGCTAAGTTAGTAACTGTCAATAGTGCTAGAAACCATTTTTCTGATATTTCTTAATTTTCTCCATGTGAAATTTGGCAAGGGAGAGTCATTAAAGTGCAGTGGGCATGCTACAGTCAGCACTGATTGCTTTTGAGAATAGCAGGCAGAGTAGTTGAATCCTGGAATCCACAGGCTATAGATTTAGCATTAACTAGTAACTATTAGAAATGATTTAATCCTAAGTAGTTTTTTTCCATACAGGGATGATAACTGCAGGCCATTCCTTAGTTTTGTTTTTTTCTCTCCATCACTTAACTGGAACAGAATTGTCACCTATGTGTAGAGAGAGAGAGAGAGAGTAAACAGAAACATAGTCAACAAACTCAAACCTTTTGGGGCCACCAGGGAGAAATTATCAAGGTAAAGAGATCACTTCTATTGGATTCCTCAAAGTGAAAAGAGTTAACAGAAGTTCCCTAATGTGACCCATCAACCACTTGATTTGTTGGTGCTGGTTCTGTGATACTGTATCTGGAGAAAGCAGTCTGTGCAGCTAGTTCCTTGATAGGTTCTATGGGAAGATAGATCTAGAGTTGCCTCTGGGTCTGCGTTATGTGACTGATAAGTTGAATGCATTTGATCAGCTGACTGCATCTGATCATTTGTGTACAGTATACTCAGGTCCGTTAAGGTATATCTGTTCTTCACATCCACCTGTAGATTTTTACGAAGTACCATAATTTTTAGTGGAAAGGAATGTCTTTTCTAACGACATTTGACTTTCTGAGCAAATCTACTGTGTGTTCTTTCCATACAGTGCCATGCTGCATTTCATGTTCTTTCTTTCAATCAGTTTTCTTTTTGGTGGTGGGTTGTTTATTTTTTGGGGGGGGGGGAGGCCGTGTTGAGTCTTTGGTTTTTTTTTATACATTGTTTCTCCCATACACACTAAGTGCGCTAATAGATGTGCCGGTACAACCATCATTATTTCTACATGGTTGTATGAAAGACAAAGCTTAAATCTTTAGATTTTGAAGATGTTAAACAGTAAAACACTGCAAATGATGCTCTTCCCCTTGGTGCTTTCTTATCTTTTCCTGTTGCAATACAAGTCTGAGGCACCATTCATTTGAGACAGTTACTTGGAGGTTCTGTAGTCCATGCTGGCCTTATAGAGGCAAAGGAGTTGTTTCACCATGGACTCTATAGTTAAGTGCTTTTGAGAACAGACTTTTGTGAAAGTGATAATTATAAATGAAGATTATGAACAAATACCATATAACCCAAAGCTGAAGGAGATTCCTTATGACAGACTCAAGATTCAAGAGGCCAGTGTTGTAGCACAAATTCATGAGGAGGCTCATTGACTTTACTGGCACTTCTAGGGGTGCCGGAACAGGGGGAACGCTGGAGGCCATAGCCCCACCACTTTTTACCATCCATAAGGGTGAGCGAGGGGGCAGAGAGGAGCGAGCGCGATGGGAGGTCTTGAGAGGACAGGACAGCCTGGGGCGGAACCTGAGGGGAAGAGGTGGCATGGGAGTGGGGGAAAGTAGGCGGGGCCACGGTTTGGGCTCCAGTGGACTTTTAGGAAGCTTTCACCACTCCTGCTACCCAGCATGAGTAAGGGTCGCAGAATCTGTCCCCCAAAATAAAAAAGGCAACCTGTTTCTTCATCGGGATATAGAAAAGCGCAACAATATAGAATAGAATACATGATCTGGTAGAAGGGTATTGATTCAGACATCAGACTTCATTTCAGAGTTATAAAAAGAGACCATAGAGAAACTATATAAAAGAGTGAGGATGGCAGAATATAACCTATTTTTTATGAGAGACAGTTAAAATAACATCTCCTTGAATCTTCACACAAAAACCAAACCCAAACATTCACTTTTTCTGCCTCTCCACTTTCAGGTTCCAAATGCAAGTGGAACTGTTGAAATGCCATGAGAGAGATCTTTTTCCTCTCAGTATGTCTATCTGGACCAAAAGCAGAAATCTCAGAAAACTTCTGAGAATGCCTGTTATTATGAAATCCCTTACCCGACTTTGCAGATACAATAGGCTGTGATTGTCTGCAACTTACTCAGTCATCTAAAATTTTGATAATCTAAAATTATCTGAAGTGAATATTTGTTACCCTTGTGTTATTGAAGGTAGTATTAATCAGCAATTCTACAGGATTAAAATGGAAAGAAATGATGTTCAATCACATGCAAAAGGAAAAATTCTCTCCTCACACTTATCAGCAGTTCACCAACCACTAAGGTAGTTAACTCAAAACCGATTCTTACCTTGGGCATGAAGATCAAACCCATGCAAAGTAGAATTCTGGAAAGAAAATGTTTATCTGAAAAGCCAACAATCAGATTTTATTTCTGGTGGTTGTGGCCAATTTTTTTTATTTTCAAATCTGTCTATGCTATATATTTATGCCATGACCATCCAAAAGTTGCTTTGGATGGCACATCATTTGGCTGTTGAATCATAGGAATGTCCCCTCTTCATTCTGTTCATTTAGCATAATGAAGTTTGTGTAGGCTTACTGGAATACACTGTGCAATTTAAGCTGTGCCATTCTTTCCCTTTTATAAAATGGCCTTCATTTTATTTTATTCTTATTTTTTTTAGTGGTGGTGTCCTATTCACTAGACATCATCCCAGAAGAGCTTTCGTTTAGGATTCTGTTTGCAAGTATGAACACAGTCCTGATCTTGAAAAAGAAAGAAAAGAAACCAAATACAGAATGAAGTTGGAAGAATTAAAATGAATAATTTACAATGCTAATTAGTCAAAGGAATACATTTTAACAATGTGTTTATACGATATTGGGAAATAATTTTCCACTTTGTCTCTCTCCAGTACAGTCCTATGACTGCAGGAAATCTAAACAAAATGCTCTTTGTTTGCAACCTCTATGCTCCTAACAATGCTCACCATAAATGACCTTTTTTTTTTTTTTCTTATTTATTGTGAGTAAAATGTTGAAGTACTAAATGGCACTAAAACAGCTGTTTGAATTTCCTCTAGCTATCCTATAGTTAAATACAATTATTCTAAACACACATACCCATATGCAGCTTTAAATTTTGAAGATGTAGGCAGAACCAACCTGGGGAGTATTTTGAATTGAGGACTATTATAATATTTATTTAATGCTGAGTGCTGGTCTTTACCTACCAATTTTTGTACCAACATAGCTCTAATTACAGCTGTGAAAAGGGAAAGATTTGCAATGAAAACAAAGGCTGTGATTCTGTGGGACACAGTCGGCCAGCAGGTTGACATCTGTGAATTATGCAAATAAGGGAGTACAAAACTCTGACCTAATAAGCAGGCCATATTCAGACGGGAGGAGGGATTGGGAGAAACACTTTTGTCTGGTAATTATTAAAGTTGGGAGGGAACTTATTCCCATGGTGCTTCTCAGAGAGGAATAGTTTGTTTTGCCTTGCCTCTTCAAGTGGAAATGTAAGTGTGAATTAAAAAATGGCATGCTGAGTTTTAGGAATGGCTTTTTCTATCTCTGCCAGAGAAAAATGCTGGGTACAGGGCAACTTGTCACTGATTTTTGAAGCTTGAATGCGCTTTTTATACCCTTATGGTGAATAGTAAATAGTCTAATGCTGCTTGTGGTAGAAATATTATGAATAATGCTAATAAACAGAGTGTTTGTACTGCTGCTCCTCTACTCTGACATAATATTACCACCTGCTCCTTACCCTTTGATTTGGTGCAGGCTAAATTATTGCCTTATTTAGAATACTAGATGCTAATTTATTCTCAATGGGAACATATTTCCACAAGTATGACTTTTTTTTTGTTTTGGTCATGATCCTTGCTAATGCTGTTAGATAATTTATGCTGGCTATAGAAAAGTATAGGCTCAATTTATGAGAGAGAGCAATCTTTAAGCTTGAGAATATTAATGTCAGTAATATCCTTCTATAAACCTACAGCAGTAATGTCAACAGCAGTAATGCTAGAAATGCCATAAATAATACCTAGGTCAATGTATATTTGGATGGAAAGTGGTACAGGAGAAAACAATAGATACACTGTGGTTATATCAACATTATGTTCTTGGGGAGGCTGGGGAGAAAATTTGATTGTAGACATCATAATATCATTTACAGCCTAGGGTAAATGTGGGGCCTGATCCTTTAGATCTTAGCCACTGAGTAGTCCCACTGACTTCAGAGGACTACTTCCCTATATATGGCTCAGAGAAACTTCCCCGTATGCCTGGAAGCAGTGATGCTAACCACACACAGTATTATAACAATTTTAGTAGTAAGAAAAGGACTTGAGGTCATGCATAAAGTACAAACAAAGCAATAAATATATAGCATTAATTAAACATCACGGTGTTAAACTGAATACATTTATGCAATGCTGCCCATCAAAAAGTAGTGCACACTTTCATGAAATATGATTTCATAAGGATTAGTAAGAAATTAACATATATCCATATCTACCTGAAGATACACACTGTATATATCATATATAGTATTGTACTTCGGGCAAAATGGTTGCCTTCCTTGGATCACTAAGTTCTGACCACTTCTAGAAGATATTAAAACTATATGGATTAATGGTCTGACTGGGTATGCCAAACTACCCTTATTTCTACTCTTGTTCATAGTTTATGACCAATAACATCTTATCTTATTATAAAGTAAAAAAATGAATGGGAACTTGAGTTCCACAGATTTTTTTCCCTAAGAGTTCCTTACTTTTGGTGGGGGTTGGAGGGGAAAAAAGGAGAGGGGTTGTTTTTGAGAGTCACCTTTGCAGTAATACATGCATTAGGTCTCTCCCTTATTTTTTTTTTTCTTATTCTAACTTTTCCAGTCTTAATTACATGGCAGTTATTTTTACTGAGTAGACAAATAATGAATTGTTCTACTCTACTTGCAATGCAGGTTTGCAAGAAACCTAGACTGGCCCATTGTTGTGTGATAGAAAATGTTTGTCTTGTATTCTTACTTTTTTAACCAGCATGCTACAAAGGGACTCTAGGTAGCAATAACACTTGGGAGTTTTTCAGTTATTGATTTATATGTTCTATAAAAAAATTCCTGAGTCAGCATAATATTTTTTTTTTCTCATGTCCCTGGAAGAGATTAAACAGTGAACTTGTTAACCGGTAAAACTCCCTCTCTATTCCCTGTGAGTGAACTTCACCCCTAAGCAGAGTATTTTCACAAGGTCTGAAAGGTTATATGAAGTGCACATGTCTGACGAGGAAAGGCTGAGGAAGGTTAACAGCGTAAATAAGTTCAATATCATTGTTCATCATAATACCCTCCTGTGTGTTCTATAAAGGGTGGCTCAAGCGCCAAAGCTTTGGAATTCTGGTTTTGTTTGGAACAGCATTCAGAAGTGCAGCTACGTCCCCAAATGTCCCGACGGAGCAAAACTGGATTGGAAATCGTGCCAACGAAGTTTTCTAACAAGATCTTTGGAGCTTCTGCTTCTGTTTCTGACTGGCGATTCTGCGAAAATAGCCTTAGTCATAGTATTTGGTACTTCTCAGTCGCAATCAGGCTGAAAACCAGAAGACTAAAAATAATGATATGAACATTTCAGAACTTCAGATAAGGTTCATTTTCAGTCTAAAAACAGTAGAGCTGGTCACAATGTTTCCAATGGAAAACTCTTTTGACAGGATGCTTATTTTCATGAGAATTTCCATTTTTAGCAAATTTGGGTTTCCATGTCAATTCTGCACAAAAAAAAAATCATTTTTTTAATGGAAATAATATATCCTTGTCCGGCTTCTAAAAATATGCAGAGGATCAGAGTGATAACACCTGCTCCTGTGGTCTGCTCTCCACACTAGCTGTCAGGTCAGCTGTAAGTGAAATGGAAGGGGTTAGACTGTGACATTTTGGAGTTCACCCAGACTAACAAGGGACTTGATCAACGTCTGCCTTGTACTCCTGAATGTCTTGTGGCTGTGTAGTTTTGGTGCAGAGCTCTGACCCCAACAGCCTGCTAGCAGCCCACACATCTCATCCTGCCTTTACCTAACTAGGTACTCCTTGCAGGCTGATCTTAGTATCCTTCCAGCCCCAAATTTGTCCCCAAATTGTCCTTTTGCAGAGACCAGTCCCTCTCACTGGACCCTCACAGAAAAAGGGTTTGCTGCCTCTACAGAGACAGTATAACACTCCAACCTTTCAGCTTACTAGAAGCCCACACTTTATAAAACACTTGGAGGAGAGCAAAGTGATCAGGAACAGTCAGCATGGATTCACCAAGGGGAAGTCGTGCCTGACTAACCTAATTGCCTTCTATGAGGAGATTACTGGCTCTGTGGATGAGGGGAAAGCAGTGGATGTGTTATTCCTTGACTTTAGCAAAGCTTTTGATACGGTCTCCCACAGTATTCTTGCCACCAAGTTTAAAGAAGTATGGGCTGGATGAATGGACTGTAAGGTGGATAGAAAGCTGGCTAGATTGTCAGGCTCAATGGGTAGTGATCAATGGCTCCATGTCTAGTTGGCAGCCGGTTTCAAGCGGAGTGCCCCAAGGGTCGGTCCTGGGGCTGGTTTTGTTTAATATCTTTATTAATTATCTGGAGGATGGTGTGGACTGCACGCTCAGCAAGTTTGCAGATGACACTAAACTAGGAGGCGTGGTAGATACACTGGAGGGTAGGGATTGGATACAGAGGGACCTAGACAAATTAGAGGATTGGGCCAAAACAAACCTGATGAGGTTCAACAAGGACAAGTACAGAGTCCTGCACTTAGGACGGAAGAATCCTATGCACTGCTACAGACTAGGGACCGAATGGCTAGGTAGCAGTTCTGCAGAAAAGGACCTAGGGGTCACAGTAGACGAGAGGCTGGATATGAGTCAACAGTGTGCTCTTGTTGCCAAGAAGGCTAACTGCATTTTGGGCTGTATAAGTAGGGGCATTGCCAGCAGATTGAGGAACGTGATTGTTCCCCTTTATCCGACATTGGTGAGGCCTCATCTGGAGTACTGTGTCCAGTTTTGGGCCCCACACTACAAGAAGGATGTAGAAAAATTGGAAAGAGTCCAGCGGAGGGCAACAAAAATGATTAAGGGGCTGGAGCACATGACTTCTGAGGAGAGGCTGAGGGAACTGGGATTGTTTAGTCTCCAGAAGAGAAGAATGAGGTGAGATTTGATAGCTGCTTTCAACTACCTGAAGGTGGGTTCCAAAGAGGATGGAGCTCGGCTGTTCTCAGTGGTGGCAGATGACAACAAGGAGCAATGGTCTCAAGTTGCAGTGGGGGAGGTCTAGGTTGGATATTAGGAAACACTATTTCACTAGGAGAGTGGTGAAGCACTGGAATGCATTACCTAGGGAGGTGGTGGAATCTCCTTCTGTGACGAACTGGGACTGTTCTTACTGTGGTCTTTGAATGCTGACGGGGGAGTGTGGCTAGGATAGTCCGCATTGGGGGATGGGAGACTGACCAACGGAGAATACCTGAGCATGTAACATGAGAACCCAGGAAGGGGTTAGAGGCCAGGTGACACCTTTGCCCAGGAAACTGAACAAAGGCTGTGGGAGGGGTCGCTGAGGGGAGAGTTTCAGGAGCTGCCTGGAGAGATGGCTGGGAGGCAGACGGGGCTCTGACTTCCCAAGGGGCTGGGGCGCCCTGAGACCCTAGGATGGACCCAACTGAGGGGGGTCCTGTTGTCTGTGCCTGCAAGACCTGTCTTGGATTGTATTCCTGTCGTCTAAATAAACCTTCTGCTTTACTGACTGGCTGAGAGTCATGGTGAATCACAAGAATCCGGGGGTGCAGGGCCCTGAGTCCCCCACACTCCGTGACACTTTCCTTGGAGGTTTTTAAGGCCTGGCTTGACAAAGCCCTGGCTGGGATGATTTAGTTGGGAATTGGTCCTGCTTTGAGCAGGGGGTTGGACTAGATGACCTCCTGAGGTCCCTTCCAACTCTGATATTCTATGATTATTGAAATTACCCAGCACTGATGACTTATAACAAAAGCAAAACAAGTTTATTAACAAATGAGCAGGAATTCAGTGATACCAAATTAAAGAGATAAAGGTAAAGATGGTTACAAGAAAATAAAATTTAAAACCAGTTTTTAAAAGTCTAAAACTTAATCTAGCAAGGTACAGCTTTTGTTCAAGATGGTTTCTCTCATCCCCAGTCATCTTTCCATCTTTTTTCTGACCAAGACACATCACAGAACAAATTGCTTGGTTTCTTTGTTTCCTTAAAGTGAAGGATAACTTAGGGGTTTGCGCCCCCTCTTTTTATAGTTCAGTGAACCTTTAAAAGGTATCTGAACCGTACCCCCAGATAAAGTTGACTAGTTCATGCTGAGTAAAGGAGCCATGAGGTCTGGAAGATAAGGATTGATGCTGGTTCCTCCCCGGCTGGTAGTTGCTACCCTGCCAATTATCTCTTCCTGCTGCAACCTCTGATACAAAGGAATAACCCATTAAATGTGAATCACAACTGTTTAGAGGTGTCAGCCTTGTTCCTTTGTCTGGAGAATCTCTTTATCCGCTCCCACTAACATGCCTGATCTGAACACCTTGTAGTCACTGACTTTAAAGCATAATATTGGTGGGTATCCAAAATTTCACACACAGCATTTACACATATTTTACAATGATATAATTCACTAGTGTGTCATTAGTATTCAAGTGATACCTCACAAGGCATATTTTGTACACAAATCATTGCAGCTTGTAGGGTGTGAATACAGGGATGCCTAGGGTCACATAGACACGGTCTATAAAGCCTTAAAAGCCCTAGATCCCAGTCACCCAAGAGCCTATCTCTCTTCCTATAACTTGCCACAGAGTCCACTGAAGCTGAAAGGCTTCTGTTGACTGTTCTATGGGTGACACCTGTAGGAACTGAGAACCGAGTGTTCTCACTATCGGGGCTTCCTGTCTGGAACTAGCTCCAGATGATTATACATCTGAACGAAGCCTGACTACTTCTAGAGCATCATGTAGAATGAATTTTTGGCCAAAGATGCTAGTGCTTAGCACCCTACTGCACCACTACCCTGTTGATGAAATGTTCCCTACTTTGTCCATTAAAGTTAATAACCTGGAATTCAGGTGGTCATGGAATATATATAGTTTCCTTTCAGTTTGGGGGCAGCACAATAGTTCATAAACTTAAAGAATGTATATAGCAATGAGATTATAATAATGAGTGCCTCAAGAATGCTTGTAGTAATACAACTTTTTACTGTACAGTAGGTATGTTGGGTGGGATTCACAAACGGGATGTAGACACCTAAAATGGAAGTTAGGTGCCTAAGTCCAACAATTAGGAACCATTCACAAAACCCCTGTTCAGTTGCCACTTAAACTTCAGGATATGGGAGACCAGGGTTGAATTCCTCCCACTGCCTGATGTGGAGAAGAGACTTGAACTGTTGGTCACCCGCCTCCCTGGGGGGTGTGCTAACCGTGGGACTATTCGGTCATGCTCTCGCTCTCTCTGACCCAATGATTATTTATATATTTATACAACAGTATGAACAGGGCAGACTGAGAGACCTGCATCAGCATAGCTCAGTGGCTAGTACAATCTCCAGGGATGTGGGAGAGCCAAGTTGAAGTATTTGCCCCAAATCAGGCAGAGGGGGGAATTGAACCCATGTCTTGCATATCCTGGGTGAGTGCCCTAACTATTGGGCTAATAGTTATAAAGGGACCAGCACTAAGGACTGACTTGGCTTAGGAATCTAACCCCAGGGGAGGGTTCGTAGCTTGGAATCTTAAAGGGAGATAGGGTTCTCCTCTAGTCTGGAGTTGGGAGCTTTCTTCTTCTTCTGTTAAGCCCCACCCCTCTCCTTGGCATTTCCTACTGGGTGTAGCTTAGGCAGCTCCCCCCTCAGCATGCTGGCTTTTGAGAATTACCTTTTTCATGCCTAACTCTCCCTATGCTTGTACGGGGAGCCTGCACACCTAACTCAGGGTTGTGAAATTCTGTTTGGCTGCAGGGAGCCTAAAAGTTGTTGCAGTGCTTAAGTCTCCCTTTGAAGCCCACCTACTATGCTTCACAAAGGCTCAAAATTTTGGAAATGTTTTCTGTGCAGAGCCAAACTCTGAGACATTGTTCTTTGCTACCACATGTACTGTTGTAGCTCCAGTATAAGATTTCCGGGCTCTGTTGGCACTGGCAGTCTATAAAGTCTCTAATGGAAGCAAATTAGAGACTTTCTAAAGTGACAGGATCACTTCAGTAATGTACAGATAAGTGTTCGAGGGAAATCTAATAGCTCTCCCTCTCCAGAAAGAGTATTAAAATAATTACTCCTCTTTTTGCAAAGTGATATTTCATGTAGCAGCAATTTCTGAAAGGAAGGTAACCTAAACTATAACAGGAGATGAAAACTGCCAAGACAATGCATCACTTCTTTCATTCCAAAGTAGAGCAGTCAGAACAACACAGCAGCCCAAGACCCTGTGTTCTAAACCGAACATGTCTGTGGGTAATTGATCTCATTCTCATTGTCCAAAAGGTCATGGGGCTGGGCTGAGCTTGCCTATAGTGTGTTTTTTTTTAATTATTCAGTATGTGCATTTATTTACCCGTCATTAAGACAGCAATACGAGATCTTTGTCCTCTCATGTTTTCCTAATTTAATTTTCATTTGCTCACTATCAAATCTGTGTCTATGTATGTACATTTCTATAGCATGTATAAATAGGGTTACCAGCTAGCAACTGAAAAAACAGGACAGGGGGTCAGGGGGTAATAGGTGCCTATATAAGAAAAAGTCCCCAAAAAATGGACTATCCGTTTAAAAACAGGACATCTGGTCACTCTACATATAAAATACAAGAAAGTGGAAAATACATGAAAACAATATTAAAAATGCAAAACTAAAAACCTCACAATTAAGGAAATGTGAAAGTTTTATGTTTTCAAGAACAATGTCTGTTTGAACCTATTTCCTTTCCTGTATATGTTATGGGTTATGTCATGACATAAACAGTAATATTTTAATCTTCACATTTAAACCAAAAAATCAGGAATAACAAATGCCACATATTTGTAGCACAGCTGAGCTGGAACCTTCAATGTGCAATTCTGCTCTGAAAAGAGACTAAAAGAAAGATATTGTGGATTTCTCTCATTGATTTCCAAATCAAATTTGCTTAGTTTTCTTATGAAAAACAATTGTTTCTTTTACCTCTGCAAATACAACCTGTAGTCTCAAGCTGTGTTCTTTCTGACTCGCTGCCTCAAAATATAGCAGGCTACATATTTGTCACTCCCCTGGGCTGCTTTGCACCACAAAGCTGGTGTAATTAGCTACCAAAAATGTCTCCAATGGAACTGGGTCTCTCTTCCACACCCCTCCCAGCTCCCAGGATCCACTGGGAGTGAGACAGAGGGAAAGAGCATTGCCTGAATCCAGCTGTGCTGACAGTCCCTGTGTGCTACAAGAGTCTGTTACACACCATTGCAGATGGGGCGGCTCTAACTTGAGCTGGGGTCTGAACCGGCTGCTAGCCAACTCCAGGATCAGGGAACCATAAATGGCACAAAGCCACCTTTGTCCATCCCCCCCAACACATTTGTCCTCACTTTCATGTGTGCTTGGTGCAGCATCAGCAGAGCTACTCAAAAACAGTATACTTTTTAGAACTTCTTAAGGCCCCAATGCCAAGCTACACACAGTGCAACTTGGGAAGCATGCAAAAATTGCTTTACATTCCTGTATGCAGTTCTGTTGTAGCCGTGTTGATCCCAGCATATCAGAGAGACAAGGTGGGTGAGGTAATATCTTTTACTGAAGCAACTTCTGAGAATTCTCAGTTGGGGCTGAAATTTCCCAGGGTTGGTTTCTGGCAAACAGTTAATTGTAATCTTTGTAAGCTTTGGGCAAAATGAATTCAGGTGTTTTTAAATATTGGGAAAGTTAAAATAAAAAAGCACTCTTTTGCCTACAGATAATTCAAAAACAGCTGAATTTAGCAGCTTGAAACTTGGCATGTTGAGGTCCTAATCAACAAAAAAGAAGCATGGCCTTTTTAAATAAAACTAGGTTGCTAATACATTTATGAATGTTTGAAAGTATATTTTGTACATGTGAAGTATAAGCTTTTGTTAAGTTTCAGTGTTCTTCCACTTAGGGACCCTAATTCAGCAAGACAGGGTTTGTGAGGTAACATTTTATTGGACCAATTTCAGTTGATGAGAGAGAGAAGCTTTCAAGCTTACACAGAGCTTCCTCCCAGGACTCACTGTGCTGCCATTAGGGCCACCTTGTTCATTTGGTGCTGCACAGAGCAACCACACTACAGCCCAAGATCTAGGGTTACCATACGTCCTCTTTTTCCCAGACATGTCCGGCTTTTCGGCAGTCAAACCCCCGTCCGGGGGGAATTTACAAAAAGCAGAACATGTCCAGGAAAATGGCGGCTCTGCTCCTCCCCGACTCTTCGGCTCTGTTTAAGAGCTGGGCTGCCCGAGCGCTACTGGCTTCGGGCAGCCCCCGTGCCTCCGGACCCTGCGCCGCCGGAGCCCGGGAGGGGAAGTGCCTGGCTGGGGGCGCAGGGTCCGGAGGAAAGGGGGCTGCCCAAAGCCCGAGCGCTACCGGCTTCACAGTTTGCTTGGCAGCCTCCAGACCCTGCGCCCCCAGCTGGGCACTTCCCCTCCCAGGCTCCAGCTGCGCTGGGGAAGCGCCGGCTGGGGGCGCAGGGTCTGGGGACTGCCCGGC
This sequence comes from Trachemys scripta elegans, assembly GCF_013100865.1. NCBI lineage: Eukaryota > Metazoa > Chordata > Testudines > Emydidae > Trachemys > Trachemys scripta. Next base: position 17,787,810 of record NC_048302.1, read on the forward strand.
AAACCCTGAAGCCGGTAGCGCCCGGGCAGCCCTTTCCCCCTGGCTGGGAGAGGAAGGGAGGAGGGGGCGGAGTTAGGGTGGGGAAGGGACGGGGTTGGGGCGGGGCTAGGGGTGGGGAATGGGCGGGGCCAGGGCCCGTGGAGGGTCCTCTTTTTTTATTTATAAGATATGGTAACCCTACCAAGAACAGGACCTTTACATTTAGGCTTGGCTGAATTTGATTTTTATTTTTGTATAATTTCAATGATAAAAATAAGCATAATTAAGTATGTCTTTCTATTTTTGATTTAAATTTTCAGTTGTTGGACATTATAGGGGGTGGCCAGACAATAATGAGTGAATGAAAGTAGATGTTGAGATTCAAGAAGTTAAAGCTTTATAACCATTAAAACACAAATTGTGTATTTTGTCATGTGATGTTAACAAAGTAAATAGCTTAGAGTTTGATTTAAGGATATCGAATAGCATTTTTCTTACTTTGCCTATGTGTAAATTTCTGTTATCAATGGAAATATTTTTGTCAGTTTGTGTGTACAGTGAAATCGACATTTACCAATTTAAAAAATCTAATCCTTCCAAGCCTATTTATATTTAATAGCACATAAGTGCTTAAACCACCAGAAATGCTGACAGTAGTATATGGTTTTAAGGCATAACAGGCCAAATTCATCCCTGCTGTAATTCCATTGGCTACCGAGGAGTTGCATCAAGGACAAGCTTGTTCCAGTAAGTCCTAAAACAGCACACTATAAGTACTTAAATCATTAGTAACCTCCACTAAGCATTGTGCACTTTAACCCCTTCTATTTACATCAGCCTGGGAAAGGGAAAAAGTGCCAGATGAGGGACCAATGGGGTTATAGTGAAGATACCAAAGAAAGGAACTATCTGTGATTGTAATAACTGGTGTGGTATCACACTTTTATCTGAGCCAAGCAAAGTATTGTGTAAGATTATAGTCCAGCATATATCAGAGGCAGCTGATAGTGTTCTCAGAAAAGAGCAAGCTGGTTTTTGGAAAGGGCGTGGATGCACAGATCAAGTTCTTCACTCTACGAAACATAATAGAACAATGCTTAGAATGGCAATGGCAACTCTACATAAATTTCATATACTTTGAGAAGGCTTTTGATAGCATTCACAGGACCAGCCTATGGCGCATTCTTCAGGCATATGGAATTCCTTTCCATATAATCAACATAATCTAAAGCTTCTATTTCAACTTTACATGTAGTGTTGATCACAGTGAGCTCAGTTTTGAAATCAAAACAGAAGTACATCAGGGATATTTCATGCTGCAACCCTCGTCAACACTGACATCAACTGAGTAATGCGGCGTACAGCAGAAGACATGCCAAGAGGTATTAAATGGACACTTCTCATCCCTTGAAGACCTGGACTTCACAGATGATGTTGCTGTCTTATCACCCAACACCATATACAAGAAAAAACAACTCAACTCAATGCATTCAGCCAGCAAATTGGACTGAAAATCAACCGCAATAAGAAAGATATCATGACCTTTAATATTGCTTCACCATCACCAGTATGGCTAGAGGATTACGATCTCACCAATGTAGTAACTTTCACATACTTGGGCAGCACCATCAGCCAGGATGGTGGAACAAGCCAGGACATCTGGAACAAAATCAATAAAGCCAGGAACACCTTCAGGAGCTTAAATATAGTCTGGAAATCATCAAAATACAATATCAAAACCAAACTGAAGATTTATTAGAGCTGCATACTTTCAACACTACTTTATAGTGTATAATGCTGGGGAATGAGAAAATATGACATGTCTAAACTGTCTTCATTCCATACAACCTGCCTCAGAAAAATCCTCCAGAAAAATCTCAAACCAAGATCTATTAACACAGTGCAGCCAAGGGGATCTGAGCACCATCATTGCCAGGAGGCATTGCAGATGGATCGGTCATATGCTTCGGATGCAAACTGATTCCATCACCATAGTAGCAATAAGATGGACACTTGAAGGCAAGCAAAAATGAGGCCACCCAAAAACAACTTCGCGAAGAGCTGTGGAAGCCGAGCTGAAAAACGTGGGGCACAGCTGGGGAACCATTAAAAGACTGCCAGAAACAGACAGGAGTGGAGGAGCCTCGTCATTGCCCTAAACACCAGAGGCATAATAGGAACATGATGATGATGAAAACTTTAAAGTGTGGTTCAAATCTGAGAAATGAGACTATATAATGTGGCATCCATTGACTTTAGTTGCTAAAATAAGGTTTTGTAGCACTGAAAAGGCATTATACCCAAGACAAGATGAGCTGGAGTCTATATTTCATCTTGTTTTGCACCAACAGAACTATTAACAAAGTTCCAATCCAAACCCATTGATGTGTACATCTAGGAACACAGTGAAGGTCATAATTACAGAAGGGAAGACTTTCTTCTGGGAAGCAGTGACTCCAAAAAAGATTTGGGGGTTGTGGTGGGTAATCAGCTGGAAATGAGCTCCCAATGCCAATCTGTGACTAAAAGGGCTAATGGGATCCTTGGATGCATAAGCAGGTGGATCTCAAATAAGAGTGGAGATGTTATTTTACCTCTATATTTGGCTCTGGTGTGACCGCTGCTGGAATACTGTATTCAGTTCTGGTGTCCACAATTCAAGAAGGATTGTTATAAATGGGAGAAGGTTCAGAGAGAGAAAAGCCACAAGAAAGATTGAAAGATTAGAAAATTGCCTTATGGTGATAGACTCGATGAGCTCAATTTATTGAGCTTAACAAAAAGATGATTAAGGCGTGACTTGATCATAGTTTATGAGTAGAGCCCTGCATGGATACAAAATTTGTATTCACATCTGATCTGCAAATATGGTCCATGGATATCCGTAGATGCAGATATCCACAGATATAAAGCAGATATCTATAGATTTGCAGGGGTCTATTTATGATACTTAAATTGGGAACAAATATTTGATAATGGGTTCTTAAGTCTAGCAGAGAAAGGTAGAACATATCCAGTGGCTGGAAGTTGAAGCTAGACACATTCAGACTGGAAATAAGGTGTACATTTTTAACAGTGAGGGTATTTAACCATTGAAACAATTTACCAAGGGTCATGTGGATTCACCATCACTGGGAATTTTTTAAATCAATATTGGATGTTTTTTTTCTAGCAGATCTGCTCTAGGAATTATATTGGGGAAGTTCTATGGCCTGCGTTGTACAGGAGGTCTGACTAGATGAAAAGAATGTCCATTCTGGCCTTTGAATCTATGAATCCAATCCCCAATGCTATTTCTACAGAATCAGTATTGGGAGTAGCCATGCACTTTAAAGCTGGTGCTTATTGATATGTGCTGAAAAGTGCATACATTTAAAATGATCAGTATATTTTTCTAGCCCTGAATCAACAATCAATTCTTATTCAGCAAAGCATGTAAGTACATGCTTAACTTTAAGCAAGTGCTTAAGTTCCAGTGGGGCTTGCTGACTAGGGATAGATTCAAAAATGTGCTTGAATGCTTTGCTCAACTAGAAGAATATCTTTGTAAGCTTGATAGCTTCTGTCTTTCACCAACAGAAGTTGGTCCAACAAAAGCTATTACCTCACGCACCCTGTCTTGCTGAGATAGGGTCCCTAAGTGGAAGGACAATGGGGGCTGTGGGAAGTGGTGGCCAGCACATCCCTCGGCCCGCGCCACTTTCCGCAGCCGCCATTGGCCTGGAGCAGCGAACCGCGACCAGTGGGAGCCGCAATCGGCCGAACCTGCGGACACGGCAGGTAAACAAACCAGCCCGGCCAGCCAGGGTGCCTACCCTGGTGAGCTGCGTGCCAAAGGTTGCCGATCCCTGCTATATACATAGAACGTCATTCGTTGAGCTGGTCTATAAGGTCATTACCCTCTCTTTATTCGTATCCCCCCTAAAGATCCCTATCTGAGAAACCAGCCAAGTAATATCTTTTTATCTTTAGGGTTTTTAGAACTTTTTTTTCCAAAGGTCATCGAGTCCAGCCCCCTGCCTTCACTAGCAGGACCAAGTACAGATTTTGCCCTAGATCCCTATGTGGCCCCCTCAAGGATTGAACTCACAACCCTGGGTTTAGCAGGCCAATGCTCAAACCACTGAACTATCCCTCCCCCCATATATAATCTCCCACCATTTTTTTGAAGGGGGGGGAGAATGAGCGAGGTTTGAATTTAATAAAAATAAAATCTTCTTGTTCTGTCATTCTCCCACATAATCAACAGAATGGAAACTCTTGCTTTCTCCTTATCACTGTAACCATGTCTGAATTGATTTTTTCCGTTAAGGTTCAGATGGTTTTTATTTGTCTTCTGCGCTCTTCAAACTCCACACACCCCATACATACAAATAGACAGTCAATGCACAATGTAATTTCCCACTGACTACAACAAGGTCTAAATCATAGACACTGTGACTCCCTAGTGTGTTAAACCACTGAGGAGATGAGACTGAGCACTGCAGGCAGAGTGGCAACCTGCATTATCTCCCCTTCTGACGATGCATGGCCTGTGATTTTGCACAATGTTGCATATAAGCCCACGGTAACCAGAAGCAAGGCCCCATTTATGCTAAACAACGCATCTGAACTCATCCAAACCATTTTGTTTACAGCCCTCATCAGGATGCTGGATTAAAACCTACAAAAAAGGAATGTCTTGTGTTATGCATGATTTTTCCTTATTATTTTCTCAGTGGCTCCCCTCTTCACCATACACACAGCAGCAGGTGTTTGCTTTATTTACCACCTCATTGGATGAGCCCACAGTACAGATAGAGCAAACTGTGTTACCATTGTACACCAACAGTGCTGGCGGTTGCTGCTTTTTTCTTTTCTATTCCCCGACTCCCCGTCCTCCCCACCCCCGCTGAAGCAGAGAAGGGAATAGCTTGTTAAATGATATCCCTTTTAAATGATATCCCTGTGATGCCCAGGCATCACAGTGGGGTTTGATTTTTCTCTAGGTTAGAATTCTGGTGTTAGAATCGACAAGTCGCTCTGCATGTTGTTTGCACCCTGTTTGATAGTGCTGCTGTCACTGCTGTCCTTCTTTCATTCCTGCAGGTATTCAGGGTCTCTGGGGAGCACTATCTCTGTGAGAATGAGAAAGATGACACTGCAGGATGGAACTGTAGTGTTAATGGGTCACTGACTGACAGCTGAGCCTTCTCTCGGAGGTATCAGGCTGGGTATCACTGCCAGGAACACAGGGTCTGTACAGTGAAGGGTGCCAGTTTAATTTTGTGGCCTGGGTTGTACAGATATGGCAGCTTTTTTTAAAAAAACACTCTTTGACAAGGCTAAAACTGACTCGGGCATAGTGCAACCCTTAAATATGCTAATCAGAAAATAATTGTGCTGGATCCTACAGGTTTTACCATATTCATTTATCTTAGGTACCTATAGAATGGCAAGGGGGCAATTTAATGTACTTTGTGTGATTGGTAACAAAATTCATTATTATTGCTGTTCGCTAGTAAATAACAAACCACAAATAGCTTTTAAACAGCTAAAATCCGCTTGATTTGCTAATTAAAATGGGTTTTGCAGCTGCTGTCAAAACTATTGCTCTCATTAATTAGCTTTTTTGCTTTTTTTTTTTTTTTTTGCCATTTTACTACCTACCATTTGAATACAAGGCAATCTCTTGTGCTCGGCATAGGCAACAAGGTATCCTTCCTTTGCTGAGAACAACAGTTTGTCACTGCTTCCTAAAACATTTATTCCATACAAGGGCTAAGTAGTTATCTACATACACACTATTACAAATCAGTTTGCAATATAAACTAATCATAAATCCAAGTTTTTAATTAATGTCAAATCTCATTTTGAATCTATGCAGAATTAAAGGAAAACAGATGAACACTTTTATAAGGCTTGTGGCAGACTTTATATTTAATTAATTGAAAAAAAGCCTAATAAGAGAAGATGGTGATTATGATAATTGTCAGGCATGCCACTATGATATTTTTCATTTTGTGGTTGATGGATTATTCTTGTAATAATCTGCCTAAAACTGCCTTTAAAGACATCAAATGCATTGCCAGCAAGAGTACATAAAATGCACAAGATCATGCACAAAGAAATAAAATGAAGCAGAATGAGTATGGGAAAGGACAATCAATATAGACTTATTTGGTGTTTTTTGATTTTTAAGTGTGATTCCACACCAGTTAAGATTGGGATATGGATAGGGGCTATTGAATTATTGGTTGTGAAAATATTTTCTCTAAACAAATTATTGACAAACTGATCCTGATTTATATGAATATATGCATTCTTCACATGGTTTCACTTAATTGAATATGCTAGAAGTTGACCACAAATTGTTCATTTTAACTACTTGGTATCCAGTAGTTATGAGTTAGGTATCTCACCACATGTTTCTACTTCTTAATCTTATGATTAAAACATTTTAAATAAAAGTCACAAATAGGGCCTGATCCAGTGCTCATTGAAGTCATTAATTTCAAAAGGGATTGGATCAGGTCCATAATGAAAAGTGAATAATGCACTCTCAGTATGAATTACTGGACAAATCACTTTTGCTGATATTCATATCTCTAAGATTTTAATACTTGCAAACAAATAACATGACCCCATAAATAACAGTGGAGTGAACTCCTCAGATTTATTCACAAAAATAGTTTGTGAATCACTTCTTACATTTGAGTGTGTCTAGCTGTAGTAGCAGAGAAGAAGGTTTTGTATTTTTTACTTGAATTTCTCTCAGACTTAATCCCTGAAATAACTAGAACCAATTTATGTTTTCCTCTGGCATGAAAATATATAAATTGCTATGATTTAAACCTAACCTATTTAAAAGCATTTTGGAGATATTGATGAATGTCCTGTCTTTCATTTTACATTTGTTTCTGTTATTGGCTCTATGGAAGAAAAATCCAAAACCTGTCTGTTCCATGTGAGCTAGGGATGGGCCAGTGCATTGGGCTTTGGATCTGAATTGTGGCTAATGCTCATGTTCAAGACACTGCTGGTACTATTTTAATAATGATAATAACAAAATTCAGTGGGCCAGATAAGCATCTGCACTACACCAAACTTTCAAACTATTTGAAGTTTGCCTCTCATTATCAGTATATTTGATAAGATCATTTTAAAAAATACCAACTCTTAAGAGTCTTTGGTCCCCTCCATTGCCTCAATCTGCGGGAGCAATATTGAGGTAGAACCCTGGAAACTGTGTAGGAGGACCACAGTAGCTAATAATTAATGCATCCTTTGGAGCAGGGTTGGATGTACTGTGGGATCAGTGTCGCAGTTGGAGTGAGACCACATCAGGGAGGTTAGGAATGACTCATAGGATTTGTCTACACTGAAATTAGGCCCAGGCCAGCTGACTCGGGCTTGTCAGGCTCAGGCTAAGGGGCTATTTAACTGTGGTGTAGACAGTCGGTCTGCAGCCTGGGCTCTGGGACTCTCCTACCTCACATGCCCTTTTAGCCTAAGCCCAGTGAGCCCGACTCAGCTGGTATGGGCCAGTCATGGGTTTTTAACTGCAGTGTAGACATACCCCGTAGAGCCATAGTCCAGTGACACAAAAGACCAGAATCTATAGGGTTATCTCTTGTGGATCCCAGCCCCCTTCTAACTCTTACAAGTTGCTTTCCCAGACTTATGCTGCCATATGCTCTGCCTCCTGGAAAAGACATGGTAGTGGGTCAGAAGCTGCTTGATCTATCCTCTTATTCACACTTTTTGAATAAGCACGGGGGAGGATTTGGCCCTTCAACCTTTCCTTCTGGGATTGGTATCTCCTGATTGACAACAGATAGAGCAAAAGATGCCTTGTTTTCAGCTAAATTAATCCTGTTATGAAAAGCAATTAGACTCTTCATGAAATGAGCTCAGCATTAATGCTGCAGAAGCTCATTCAATCAGAGAGAATTCTTCCTCTGACATGGCTGAGAGCTGACTCTTGATCAGAACATAGCAATCATTGACTATATCTGATTGGCTGGTGAGGACTTCGTGATGTTGTCACAGAAGTACACCAGCTCCTACAGATGTACAGCTGAAACCATTATCACTTAAACACATTTAAACACCATACACCAATAGAGCAGAATATGGAACTGTGCCACCTTACACCAGCTGAAACTCTGGTCCATTATATCGAATGTGTTCAGGGCAAAAGTTTCAGGGGGAACAAAGACATCACTCCCTGTGGGTGTGGAAGGTAGAGATGGAGAGGTGGGTGGTGTGAAGGAGAAAAGGTGACTTGTTTAACTTGCTCTTTCCTCTAAATGCCAACTTGCCCTTTCAGCATCAGTCTGTGGCCCTTTCAGCTACTTTTACCCCATCTTCTAGCAAAAAAGCTAAATTGAGGGCTAAATTCAGTAGGCTACATTATTTTTTATTTTAAAAAAAGAGTTAAAAGTAGCTGTGAGGCCACAAACTGCTGCACCAGAGTGACTTTTGTGGATCAAGGTGGAAATAAGAACATGGTCCAGTCTCCTCCTCACCATTTTCCAAATAGGTTATTTCCCGCAGATAACAAGGACCAAGAATTTCCTGTGCCTATGAATTGTAAACAGATTGTACAGCTCCCTCCCCAATCCTGTGCACCCCCACAAAGTCCTGTTGCAATGTGGTCCCAAACTCTTTTTTTTCCCTTACGTTTTTTTAATTTTTAATGGTAAATAGAATTAATGAGCCACAGTATTATAGGAATGGACCATGCAGGATTTGAGCACTTCTCAGATGGCTGAAGGCACTTAGCTTCCAACCTCATGCTTCACCACACACTCAAGGTATGCACAAATAGTCTCCTAATGCATATCCAGTGATGGCTTATTACCATAGTAGTTACTTTCCATGCATCCAGAATATGTACTTGTATAATGATGTCTTCACACTCCCATATGGTCACTTATGTAACCTCATTACTTACACACACGCATGCACACTTGTGACAGCTTTGTAGTTGGGCATTCATAAAATATCACAATAGAAAGACCTATTCATCAAGGAAGTTTACATTTTACAATAACAAAATATTTTTTCTCTGTGTAAATACAAGCTCTCACTCTAATTTGTTCCCCCTGTCTTCACTTTGTCATCGTCCCTAAGCGCTTGCCACCCACTCTTGCTTGTCACAATCTTATATCTAATTCTCTCTTTCATGGTCACACCTCCCAGTCTAATGCACTGAAGTTTGCAGCAGTGCCTCTTGGCCCAAAAAGGAGGCAGTTCAGGTTCCTTTTGCTGGTTCCGAGGTGTCTTCTAACATTGCTTCTGCCTGTTGGGGTGGAGATATTTATGCTGTCTCTCCTTTAATATCTTGCCACCATCTCTTAGGAAAGTAAGGGTAGAAGAATCAGACCCAAAAGCATGGCAGTCCTGAATGACAGTCCATACATGCACATTCCATACCTTTGTTAACGTGTACAATTATCCTTTCCATCACTTATTACAATCGTTAGTTTCTTCCATTATTCTTCCACTTCTTTTCTCACTGACATTCCAGCTATTTGTGACCTGACCCATAAACCGACCTCTTTTTCATAAGTTATGCCATACCTGCCATTTAAGATCTAACCATGAATTATTACTATACTACTATTATTATGAATGTGTATAGCACGAAAACTTCACATAGTCCTTTACAAACATAATTACACATCTAGAAAGGTACAATATGATGACTACTTCCATATAGATTTCCAGAGCATAAATATGTTCCACTTCCCAAAGATCTTGACCTTTAAGACAAACACAGCCAAGACAAAACAATGGTATGATAGCTTTGGAAATGGATGAGATAGTATGTCAAGGCTGCTTCCCCACTCTGAACTTTAGGGTACAAATGTGGGGGCCTGCATGAAAACTTCTAAGCTTAACTACCAGCTTAGATCTGGTCTGCTGCCACCATTCCCAAGTGGATTCCCTTCCCTGGGAAGCCTGAGAAACTCTTCACCAATTCCCTGGTGAATACAGATCCAAACCCCTTGGATCTTAAAACAAGGAGAAATTAACCATTCCCCTCCTTCCTCCCATCAACTCCTGGTGGATCAAGATCCAACCCCCTTGCATCTAAAAACAAGGAAAAATCAGGTTCTTAAAAAGAAGGCTTTTAATTAAAGAAAAAAGGTAAAAATCATCTCTGTAAAATCAGTATGGAAAATAACTTTACAGGGTAATCAAACTTAGAACTCAGAGGACCCCCCCCCCACAGCCTCAGGTTCAAAGTACAGCAAACAGAGATAAACACTCTAGTAAAAGGTACATTTACAAGTTGAGAAAACAAAGTAAAACTAACACGCCTTGCCTGGCTATTTACTTACAAGTTTGAAATAGGAGAGACTTGTTCAGAAAGATTTGGAGAACCTGGATTGATGTCTGGTCCCTCTCAGTCCCAAGAGTGAACGAACTCCCAAAGAGCACAAACAAAAACCTCCCCCCCACCAAGATTTGAAAGTATCTTGTTCCCTTATTGGTCCTTTGGGTCAGAAGCCAGCCAGGTTTCCTGAGCTTCTTAACCCTTTACAGGGAAAAGGATTTTGGAGTCTCTGGCCTGGAGGGATTTTATAGTACTGTACACAGGAGAGCTGTTACCCTTCCCTTTATAGTTATGACATAGTATTATTAAGGAGAAGAGGTCAGAAGTGACTTCTGGAAGAAGTGAGTCTTAAGGACTTTGCCAAGGGGGGAGGGTGGGAGAAAAGGATGTTTGATGGATAAAAAGGAGACTGCATTATTAAAGATAAAAAGCTGAGAGATAGACAGCAATAAAGCCAGAGAACTGGACTGGGCTTCAGGAGTGAAAGGAGGGGCAGGAAGAAAGATGCAGGTAAAGGCAATATTAGATATGGACACAGTTGATATGTGGACTAGGAGCTTGAATGCAGTATGGTAAGAGATTCAATGATAGTCTGATGATGTGGTCAGAGCAACAAGAGAGAAGGATGAATTGAGGAGTGTCATTTGAGTAGACTTGGGTGGAAAAGGCTGAAAAGGGAGAAGAAAACTACTGTAACCAAGGTGAGAGAGAACTAAGGGAGGGGTGAAGGGCTCTAACTGTATGGAATTGAGGAAAGAGCCAACGTTAGTGATTATTAAAAAGGAAGACGAGACAGGTCTTAACAAGAGACTAGATATGGGAGAGCTGACACCATTTTTTCAAACCTCCTAGAGGTCAATGGCAATAGGGAAATGAGACAGGGGATGGGTCCAGAAGGAAAGATAAGGAGTTCTGTTTTGCAGCCTGAGTTTTAGATGATGCCTACATGTCCAAGGGAAGATGTCTGAGACAGAAGTGAAGGAATGGACAGAGTGAGAGAGCATGGGTAGAGAGTCAGCTTTGGGAATCAATTTCATAGGGCAGAGACTGTAGTTTAAATCAAGGGAGCAGATGATAGTAAGTGAGTTAGTGTAGAGGAAAGAGAGAAAGGCACTGAAAACGGAACACCATAAGAAAAGAAGAGGCTCAAGACCCACTAAAGCAGATGCTGAGGGTTAGCAAGATAGCTGAATAAGCAAAAGCGAACAAAGTTATGGAAGGGAAGAGGAGGAGAAGTGATCTACAGTGCCAAAAGCACCAGATAGCAGCCTAGGAATTGCCCCTTTGATTTAGCTATTGTGGTTTTTTTTTCTTCTCATCTATCCAGCTAACTACTGTACTGCTGCCTAACATTAACTCCTCTATAGACATAGGATTATCATGCCATCTAGGCAAAAGGGAGCATAACCCCCACACACCCATTTTGAGGCTGTCTTTATACCAGCATGTAATCTTTTATTTAAAAAACTAAAAGCCTAATGCAAGAAGAGAAAAAATTGTGGGGTGGGAGTTGCAGCTCTGCAACTTGCTCCTTCTCCCCCTAATCACTGAAAATCCTGTTACTCCCCAAACAATGGGGAATAAATTCTGAAGGTCCAGAGAGGAGGTTCCTAGGGTAACTAGGTTATTAATCTTGCATCACCCACCCCAGGACTCCAGTCTAGCGCCAATACTCTATCCACTATGTGATTCAAAAATTCTTTAAGTTGTGTTCTTTTGTCTCTTTACTATGCACATAGGTGGTACCGTTCTCTGTAGTAATTTTAGAGATGAGAGAAGTGGATCAAAGTGCCACTTGCCAGAGTGTAAAGAAGCAGCGATTAAGTAAAGCTGGTCTTGTGGCTAGAAAAGATCTGGGACTCCAGAGACCTGGGTTCTATTCCTTGCTCTGCCCCTGACTCAGTCTGACTTTGGATGGGCCACTTACCAGCTCTGTACCTCAGTTTGCCCACCTGCAAAAGTGGATAATCCTGGCTGACCTCAGAGGGACAGGCCAGGACTGAGAATTGGTGGTTGGCTACAGTAACAGGCAACTGGATTTGATGACTCAATCATATGTTCTTACATTAACTAATTCTAGTATGTAAAGCAAAATCAGATGGTAATGATCAAACACAGGAGGGAGGGAAAATTTTCTTAAAACTGGGACAAAAACACCCAGGTCTTGCAAACTCAGGCAGAGTGCCCAGACAGGCTGCTGCTATCAGGGTACTCCTGTAAAATCCGGACAGATGGTCTCCCTATGCATGCCAGGGCAGATGCTGAGAGTTCCTTTTCTTCTCAGTATAATTTCCATCTAACAGCATGGATACATATATATGTATGGGGCAGAGTTAATGTGCTTATTTGGAAAGGAAGGATTTGGTGGCCTACCAGAACCCCAGAGGGGCTTGGTGTAAGAATAGGTGAGGGGGCTGATTCTGAGTCATACCTGACCCCAACTTACCCTACAGCCCCGCCACACTCCCAACTCACCCTGTTGCCCAACTACAACTCAACCCCAGGACCTTTCTGGCCACTCACTGGCAACCCTTCATTGAGTGCTCTGCTGCCGTCCCAGGCGAGGGCAGTTATTCCCAATCCCAGCTGCTCTGCTCACTTCCATTGTCTTGCCCGCACCTACATGTTGTGGGTCAAATTTGAGTGATTAGTAGCATTGTGACCTGGCACACAGGGTGGCAGCTCCACTCAGGTTTGGCCCAGCTGTCCCTCTGTCGTGACAGAGGGTGGCCGGGCCAAACCTGAGTGGTGCTGCAATTCTGTTTGTCCCATCACAATGCCACTGAAATTTAGCCCCTCTGACTATCTCTCCAACAGAGGAGCGGTGGGGATAAATTTGAGTGAGTAGCAGCATTCACTGTGTGCCAGGTTAAGTGTCAGAGCGCCGCTCCATCTGGTTGGACCCCTCCTAACTTTGTAGGCCCTGGCACAACTGCACCATTGTAGCTACACTACTGGAAGGATTTCCTAAGGCACGAACAGGAAGCCCAGTGGGCACACATCCAGGTTCACTGGCATGCATTGCTCATGTAATTCTTCAGAGGGGTCATTGAATCTTCAGTAATGCAAGATGCTCTGGGCCTGATTCACCTCTGCCTACCACTTTGTGAATGCATCTACATCTATGCAGAGTGGATGTAAAATGCTACTACATCAGAATTATCCACTCCCCTAGACAGTCATTTACATCCCCTTGATACTTGCTTTGCAGAAATGAAAATGATTCCATAATGTGCAAAGTGCTGGGGAGTCAGGCCCTGTGTGGGCCTCTGCAGCATTCCCTGTGGCAGGTCTGATGCAAGACAGCAAGAGGGTTGCTGAACACAAGTCCCTTAACTCAATGGCCAGTGCAGTTTCTCTAGTCGAATATGGTCACCTTTACCTAAGTAGGTTAAACAACAAGTTTCACTCAGCCCATATTTGAAGACCTCAAAATCTTTCTCCTCTCTTGATACATGACTGACAATTGAATCTGCCTAGCTTTCCAGATGAAAATTAATGCACTAATAATGCAGATGTACACATGGCCCATGGAACGAGAATATACATACATGGGTGACATTTTTGCTAAACAGCACTTTTAATATTGTTCCATAGTATTGAGAGAGAATACATTAATTACGAATAATGAACAACATAATGATGATGGAAATATGTTTCCAATTTTCCTACTGCACCTGCAGAACTATTTTGCATTACTAATTTAAAGGAGACCTTGTACCTGTGCAAAAGTAAAACCTTATGCTGCCTACTTCTAATGTGATGGGATTGCAATTTTAAATTGTTCATGATCAGTGCTAATAAAGACAAATTATGGGTCTAAGAGTTGCCTTGAATTCAATAGCATAGCTTTATTGCCTCTTTAGCAGCTGTTTATGTGCCCCTTCCCCTATCACTCAGCAATATGATATGCCTTTTCCTCAAGACAAATCCATCATACTTGCTAAAGCTCCCAGTACTATACTTCAGCACACTGCATGGGATCCAATCAGCAGGGCCGGCTCCAGGCACCAGCTTACCAAGCAGGTGCTTGGGGCGGCCGCTTCGGAGAGAGGCGGCACGTCCAGCTGTTCGGCGGCAATTCGGCGGACGGTCCCTCATTCCTGCTCAGAGCAAAGGACCTTCCGCCGAATTGCCGCCGCAGATCGCGATTGCAGCTTTTTTGTTTGTTTGTTTGTTTGGCTGCTTGGGGCGGCCAAAACCCTGGAGCCGGCCCTGCCAATCAGGTTGTAAACTTCATGCATATCTTTAGAGTCATATAAATAACTAATGGAGGAATGAATGCCACTTAACAGAATACAATTATAATAATAATAAATACTACAATTGTCTACAGGTCTATAGCTCTTGTCTCTCATGAAGGAAAGAAGATTCTGGGTAAGGAGAGATTTTAGAACTCTTTGGGAGTTGTATCAAAATATTTAAGAAATAACAAATTCTGGGTCAGGAATTTCCTGGCACACTTCTCTAGCCAGTAACTGCCAGAAAATGACTGGCCTGGATGTCACTAATGCTAAACTGTGAAAATACTTAAAGAAATAAATTAGGTAATTACTTTCTTTAATGCTGAAAACTTAAGCTAAAGTGAATGTTGCCAGGGTTCTGGTGTTCTGTTCACGGTACTGATTTTTGCCTACCAGTTAAAGTAACCAGTTGGAAGCAGTGACTTTAGATTTATAGATTTGCATTATTTCCTCACAATCTTAACACCTGGGATGATATCAAATTGTTTGAGGAAACAAATGCTGTAAAGGCCTTAAATGTAACTAATTCACGTACAAACTGAAGCTGGCCAAAAAAAAAAAATATTTTGGCAAAATATTTGTCAGCTTCTGTTGGCATGTTGAGAAACTTTGAGCAGCTCTAATATAAACCTTGCTCCTGTAAAATTACATTTTCTAATGTAAAAATGTCCTTCTGCTAGCAAAGACTATGAGCCTTCCAAAATAAGAAGTGTATCTTTATTGTAATCTCAGATCCTTTGTTGGGAGATGCGCTGACTCAGAAATTCATGGCACCTATCACGTCGTGAGCATGCATAAAGTGGTCCTATTCTCTGATTTCTGTGCCTGCTCCATCCCCGAGGTGATGCGTGATTGAAATTGGCAGCATGCCTGTTCCATGTGGATTTCAGCTCATAGGATTCTCATAAATTTCAAATCATAGTAGGCTCCCAAAAGAGTGGGAACACAAAGGGACAGCACAGCATTATCACATGTACGCACAATGGGTGACGTTTTTTGGTGCATAGGCCTTGCGCTAGCCCTCTTCATGTAAGTGAGTTGTACTCTATGGAGGTTTCTTGTTTCTCACTGTAGTGAGGCGGTGTGGTTCCCCGCCACCCCGGAGAGAAACGAACCCCTCCGGACACCAGAGTGGGCGGAGCTAGTGAGCTCTGAGCCCGCCCCCCAAAGGGTCAGGCGGTGCCCTGGAAGTATAAAGGCTCAACCTCAGAGATCACTGGGGAAACAGCTGCTGGAGAGGCCAGATGCCTCTGGCCTAGGTCGTGACTGGGAAGCACCAGTGGCCTGCGGTACAAACAAGGACTGGCCTGACCTGCCCTGCGCTTGCTACCCAGAGGAGTTGCTGGGCCTGCCCTGCTCCAGCTACCTGGAGGAGTTGCCGGGTCCTGCCTCTCGCCAGCTACCCCAAGGAGCCCATGGTGCTGGACCCCCATGAGGACACCACCTTGACCCAGGTACCACAAGAGGGGGAATCTGGAAGTAGCCCGGGGGCAGCCGACCCTAGTCTGGCTGCAATACTGCCAGAGCCCATGTCAGTGTGTTGCAGCCAGGATCCCCACTGACACAGCAGCGGGTCTTCTGCCACTGTTAGGGCCCTGGGATGGGACACAGTGGCGTGGGAAGGCCTGCGTCCCACCTGCCACCCGACCCAACTCAGGGGTGGCGGTCTCCCGCTGTCCCAGGCCTTTTGGAGGCTTGGGCCTACTGTTGTTGCTCAGCCTTGCCTGAGCTCTTGACTCATTATTGCCCCGCCCTGACCTAGGGCTGGGGCTTACTACTGTTTATATTGCTACTGCTATAGCATTATTGCTCAGCCCCGGCCTAAGGGCCTGAGTCATTTTTGCCCACCCTGACTAAGGGCCCGGGCTTATTACTACTCTTGTACGGATATTGCTCAGTCCTTGCCCGAGGGCCTGAGCGCCTGACTCATTGTTGCTCCGCCCTGACCTAGGGCACCGGCATAACTGTATTTATTTCTGCCTCCACAAGGGCCGCCAAGGAAGACTCCTGCAGCCAAACTAATTCTCCAAAACATCAACAGTGTGTAGTGAGGTGGTGTGGTTCCCCGCCGCCCCGGAGAGAGATGAGCCCCGGCTAACCTCTCTACACTCACCCACCAGAAGATTTGGCATTTTAAGTGTGTGCTGCCATCCTTGTTTTGGTGAATTCAGTTTTGTTTATCATCAGGATGGCTTTTTTAAAAAATAAAACTTATTTTTAAAGGGAATGTGATCCTATTTTCATGTCATATTTCTTTTAAACAACTTTAAGTGTTTTTGCCAATAAAAAAGCTCTTAATTTTATTTTCATATTTTTATTTCCCAATGAAATTACAAATCTAGGCCTGAATTTAAAAGCTACACAGAAATTAAAGCTACTTAAGCATTGCTGCATTTGGCATAGCAAAGCCTAACCAATTTAGAGGCTTAAATCTAATTTTCAAAAGGGATTTAGGTACTTAGGGAGTCTAAATGTCATATTTAGACTCCTAAGTGCCCCCACCATTTTAGAAATTGACATTCAGGCACCTAAATCAGTTAGGCATTGCATGGTGAGCACAGAAATGCCTAAATAGCTTTACAGATTTGGGCTCCACTGCTTGCACTCATGTGAACAGCACAGATAATATGCCCCGGAGTGTGTCCCGTACAAATATATTTCTGCTTCTTTCACCAAAAAGAAAGGAAGGTGTTATAAATATTCTGTAACAACTAAATGTTTTACTCTTCTAATTATTTAGCTGTTCATAAGATTCCTACAAACATTTTATCTCACAAGGGAGGTTAAATCTAATTGTTTCTACCACACCTACTGTACATAATTATACACCCTCTGTTGCTTTTGCATTGTTTAGTCTTCAGAGCTTTGCAACAGTGATGCCAGTGGATATGCTGATGAAGGTGTTGAGCTAATTAATGTATAATAAAGTAATGCTAAGTTTATCTCTGCGCTTCCACACCCCCATCCTGACGACAAGGTCTTTTTATAAATAAGCATCCATGCTGAAAAAAAATTACTGTGAACACAAGGCATTTAGGGGGAAAATGTTAATTTGACAAGATTACAAAATGAATCTATCATATGCTTTCATTTGAACTTTGTTCATGAAAGAGATTGTTTATATTTTAGATTCTGTTTTTTAAAGAAGTGATGAAAACGGGCAGCCTCTAGAACCCTCAAATAGAGAAGTGGGTTTGGTTTTGGTTTTCTGCCTCAGCAAACAACTTGACTATATGTCCAGTGAACCCTGTATCCAATCAGAACTAACCACCACAGCCTGGATTTTGAATCATTGGCTCCCGTGGCTACTATGGAGTTCAATGATCACTCAATGCTTAAGCTACTTGCAAGAGATCTGCTTTAGTCTAGTCTAGTCTCACCAGGCCCCGCATAACAGCAACTTCAGAGCACCCCACTCAGACTCTGTCTGGAAAGCTCAGCCCTTAAAGACACAGTCACCAATACTACATCTTCTCTTTCCAAGTCAAAACTTAATAACAATAATATCCAAATAAACCACCTTACAAATACTTGTAACCAACCCCTATAACTACACTAAATAAGAATGTTCAGTTACTCTTTGAGGTGCCCTGCACTGTCGCTTGGAACTGTAGGGTACCCCTAAAACATTAGCACCACTGATGTCATTGAGCCACGGAATGTGGATCGTGTTATAACCTAGTGGTTAGGCACTCACCTGATGAAGGTGAACACCTAAGTTCCAGTGGCTGCTCCAATGGATATTTAATTATTTATACAAAATGGAACAGCCTCAACAGGACTCACTGAGAGAGACCTACTCTAGAATAGTCAATTGCCTGGTTCTCAAGGCATTCACTTGGGATATGAGACACCTGGGTTCTAGTGCCTGTTCTAGAAGGGGAATTTGAATCAGGGTCTCCCACATCCCAGGTGAGTGCCCCAACTATTGGGCTACTGAAAAAAGGGGGTGGCCATCACCACTGTTTTATGAATAGCACTTAAGTCCCCTTGTGAATCTTGTCTGAAAAATTGAAGCGTTTCATTCCGGAAAAGTCAAAATGGTTCATTTAGACATTTTGGGAGATGGGGGAAGAGCTGAATAAAACAGCCAAAATCAACACATGAATTCAGACAACATCAACCTAAATCTGCTGTATTAACGTCTCTCCCAGGTAGGCTATTTCCATTACACAGAACCTACATTTTTGTTTGTTTAGCTTTAGCTCTGGTTCTTTCCAAAGCTACTTGAAGCCTCTGGTCATGCTCCCCTACTGTTTTTCCCCAGGTCAAAATATGATCTAAGTACATCTTAATACCCTCTACACCATCAAAATTTTGTTAGATGTTCCAGTGAAACACTTTGGATGCCCAGTATGACCCAAAGAGCAGCATGGGGAAACAGAGTTTTCAAAGTGGGTGTTGAAAGTATTGTTTTTCTAAGGGCACTTGCCTGAACCCTGCTGACTCATCAGCAGTAGAAAAATAAAATATTTGGCATCAGCCATCTCCCCCAAAATGTCTCCCCTTGCAGAAAGTGGAAAATGTTCCTTTTTTACAAATATAGTCAGTTCTTTGAGGTTCTGTATTTTTGGTTGTTGTGTGCATTTAAAAAAAAAAAAAAACCATACCCACTCTGTTGGTTCTTCTGCTCACACTATGATTCCCAGAGTGGTAAGCCTATCTAGCTCATCATTTAGCTTCTGCTTTAGGTCAAGAGGAACTTTCCTAAGGACATGAATGGTAGAGCAGTAGGGCTCTTTCAGCTCTATTCTGTAGTCTGTTAAGATCTTCCCTATCCCAGGGAAGATGTCCTCAAACTCTTTGTCAATTGTTTTGGTCCCTGTCCCTCCAAAGAGTGCACCCTTTTCATGAGACCAAGATCATGACATGCTTTTTTAACAAATAATGTGTGCTCTTTTCTCTGATGCAATCTGTAATAGTATCTTTTCCAATTTATTTGCGCATACACTTAGCTCATGTTTGCCTTTGATGGGGATACACTCACCACTGTAAGTCCTGAGTTACCCATTTACCCTCTATTCCTGTCTTTTTTTTTTTAAGCACTAATAAGACATTATAATGTGCATCTCTGTCCACTTAAAATAAATGTTCCATTTGCTTTCAGGTTGATAGTCCAATCATCTTCTGCTGCAATGTTATCTCTTGCTCCTGTGAAAAATTCATCTGAGCTAGTGGTGCTATTGTAAACCCCTTTGTCCATGCTGTGCACACTCTGCTAGTGTTTGCAAGCTCTTGCAACGTGATGTAAACCATGGTATTTCTTGCATTTTTTCCCATATGCTGGGCATCGTCTTGGCTTGAGTGGTTGCCACAGCATCAGTAGCTCCATGTGCTGTTTTCTCTGGCCTGTAACTTAGACCTGCACATGCCTTTCTGCCTTTTCTTGTTGTATTTTGGATTATCGGTCATTGACCACAGTGTCAGTGAAGTGTCCACCATCTATAAGCTTCGTTCTGGACTAGATGACTTCCTTTGCTTGGAAAATTCTAATTGCTTTGTCGTGGGTTAATTGTTGATCTTTGGGTAGTCTCTCTCTAACCTTTTTGTCCCAGATCCCAATCATAATCTGGTTTTTGACCAGGATCACAGTTAGCCCCCCAAAATTGCAAGTTTGGCAGCTTTAGAACAGTCACAAACTCTTAAGATTTCACCTTCTTTTTGCACTCTGTTTAAAAACAAATCTCTCATGTATTTCACTTTTTCATGGAGTACTATTGCCCTCCAAATTCTGTAATACCGTTTAATAGTTAGTCTCCTTAGGGTTAACTGAAAACTGTTAAACACATCAAGAGCTTCAGAACCAGTTATTGTCAGAAATAAGGCCACCTTCTGACTTTCTTCCTGTTTGCTGACACCCTTTACTTGCAGACAGAGTCAAGTTCCATTTAAACTTTCTCCAGTTGTTTTCCATGCTTCCAGGGAGTTTCAGCCCTGGTGAGGCTTTTAACTGATCCATTCTTCCACTCAGGGTCTTTTCCTTTTCCTTTTATTTTTCTTCCCAGTGATCACTCAGTGTTTAAGGTG
This sequence comes from Trachemys scripta elegans, assembly GCF_013100865.1. Lineage (NCBI taxonomy): Eukaryota > Metazoa > Chordata > Testudines > Emydidae > Trachemys > Trachemys scripta. Next base: position 17,808,387 of record NC_048302.1, read on the forward strand.
TTTGCAAGAGATCAGCTTTATTCTGTGTCTGGTTTCATCAAGCTGTGCCTAACAGCAAGAGCTTCACAGCATGCCCCCAGACTCTCTCTAGGAAGCTCAGACTTTAAAGTCACAGTCCACAATACTACAATCAGAGCCTCACAGAATACACTAAGCAAATTACAGTAACAATCTCTATGGACTTGATCCAATAAAGGACTAAGGTCCAACCGAAGAAAGCTTTTAAGCATATACTTAAGCCCACCCCAATTCAGAAAAGCACTCAAGCAAATACTTAATTTTAAGGATGGGCTTCAGAACCATTGATATCAATGGTACTGAAACACAGGCTTAAGTAATTTGCTGAATAGAGATTCAGTGCTGAATTGGGGCCTCTAGCATGTGCTGAGTTAAATGCATGCTTCAGTTATTTGCTGTATTGAGGCCTATAAATAGAAACTTATTAGAGATGATTGAATAATTCATAGTGAATAACTTATTCTGTGAATTTAGTTGCTTTTTCTGTTTGTGAATTGTTCATAAGCATTGCATGACTTTCTCAAATGTATTTGTTTTTCAAAATTTAATCACTAAAAAACCTCCGCAGATAAATTTAGTCTGTAGAAAGTTCACGGACAGTGCATTGCAAATAGCCAGAGAGTGCCTATTTTGAACATTTACATTTCTAGATTTAAGCTGTGTTTAGTTGTGATTGGACACAGAGGCCTCCTAGTACTGTTTCTGTTCTCTGACTATTTTTAGAATCAGTTTTCCTGTGCAAATACTTCAATTTCAAAGTTCATAATTCCCTTCCTGCAAATATTTGTCAATATTCACTTAAACTGTAATTTCTGTGAATATTCTTTCCAGGATGCTAGCTCATTAGTCATAGAATATTAAAAACACAAAGTCTGTGAAGTAAATTCAGTTATATTATTCAAGAAAATATTCATGGAAATCTTTTTTGAAGTATTGGCCCAAGTTCTATTGGAATTTTAACTTATACATTACAATGCATTAAAATACTTCCAGATTACTATAAATGGAGTTTCACTATATCCACTTTCACCTTTTATTTTCACCATACATACTGAACAAATTGCAATTTTGTTTTCATTACTATAAATACAATGCCAGCTATCCACTTATTCTAATCAACCAAGCAGTTATTAATTAACTGATTTTTAAAAAGCATATTTTAATATAGGTGTCATGGAAGTGGTGGGTCTAGGAAAAACATTTTAAACAAGCAGAGAAGCATGTCTTTTGTTAAAAATTAATATTTAAAAAAATATTTCAAGTTAAGCTAAAGTTTTTTAGTTTCCTTAATGTCTAATATATTATTTTCTCAATAATAGCCTCTTCTGCCCAAGGTAGTTTTATTTTATTTATTTTATTTCATTTAGTTCATAGAAATGTCTTGAATCATGATAATAGAATACCTTGGGGTAATGTTCAAAAAATCATTTAAAAAACCTCTTTATTGATTTTCACATTTTTACACACTAAGAATGTACATTAAAGCTTTGGAAAGCAAACAGATGCCTATATGGAGCACAACGATCAAACAACAGAAAACACAAGAATTAAAGCACATCCCTGAGTCAGGGGAATACTTTACTAGAATAACACAATAAATTCCAGCAGTTCTCTTTAATGAGTTTCTAAATAAGCATTAACATCCTCTTTAATACGAAATAGGTTGATCTGATAACCAGATTCATGGCATCATTTGAATTAGCTACTACCCATCTCCCATGAGTTAAGAGCAGTTAGGAAATGGGTTATTAATAGACTGTGTGAAATGAAACTGAAAATATTTCCATGGGCATGTGTACATTTTTGCTTTAGATGATTTCACATGACATTTTGCTTTCTCAGTTGTTGAGAGCACTTTCTAAACTGAGTGCCTTCACATGCCAGTGAGCCCCATCCTAGTTCAGTACAGGGAGGAGAAAGGTACTCTATTTGAAAAATATTTTTGACCCAAGCAATTAGTCAAAGTTCGGAGCCAAGGGGATGTTCCAGTTGGAAATAGTCTGCATCAAAGAAAATATCAAGCAATTTCTATTTTGTTTATTTACAAAGAATGTTCAAAGTCGTGCTTCTCAAACACAAGAGGAACCAAATCCTGCTTTTCGAATACAAAAGGAACAGATTCTTAGCTTACAACCACAATCCTCTTTAGCTAGCAGAACCAAAAGCTTTCTCTCTATATCTTTTTCCAGGCACTGTGCTCCCTGGCTACTGCTTGGTTTTCTTGCTTTTTGCCTTTGTGTCTCTGTTCTGTGTCTTCTCTGTTTCTGTGTATTCTTTACACACAAACACACACAGAGCCCCTGTTCAAAACAATACTTAGCAAAAGCTCCTTAGTAGGTTCACAGACTCCCTTTGTCTTAGGTGAGGGCTTATCCTTACAGTTATGTTAATTGAAGGATGTATTCACACCTGTCAATCTCAATGAGGTATTCGCCCATAACAAGACTTCACCCATCTCATAACAATATTTTGAAACATGGCTCCATTTCTAGGAGAGGTTCTCCTACCAACTTGCATGCTGATGGAATCCAAAATATTTACAAATAGTTTAGGGACCACTCACACACTGCTAAAATGCAGGTGGGTGGATAACAAAGTAAGATGTAGGATACATTTTTCAAAAGCATCTGAAGTTATTTAAGAGCCCCATTGACTTTGAATGGGACGTAGGATCCTAAGAGCTAAATTCACAAGGGTCGACTTAAGTGCCTACCTGCCCCTTCAGGTATCAAAGTCCAATGTTTTGGCACCACTGGCTTCAACAAAACCTGCACTCAGCTGCCACCTAATCTTGCAGACGTCTGAAGTCCCTAGGCACCTAGGTTTCCACTGGTAAAGTCTTCTGGTTGCCCAAATATCTGCCAGAGCACACGCACAAAGCCTCCTAGGTCCTGACACCACCAAGCCAGTCAGCACCTAAGTTAACTCACACCTAAATTCCAGCAGGATTCATGAATTAAGCATAACTTTTTATCTTACCGGTGGGGCCCAAGCCCAGTCTCAGCATTGCATTGTCTAATTTCCCCTTGTGAATCTACCTAAGTGATTACGTCAGTTTTGAAAAAGGGATTTAGATTTCTACATCACTTTGGTGCTTTTGAAAAAGTTTCTTCATAACCTTCTTACAACTACCAAAAACTCAATGGGCCTCACTGACTTCAAGGGTCCAAGAGTGAGAAGCAGCCCAGTTTTTAAATTTGGGTGCCAAAGTGTGTCAACTCAAACTCCACCTTTGGGTGTTCAAATCACTATATACAATAGGTGACTAAAATAGGTGCTATGGACACCTAATTGCTGATTTGAGCACCCAGATCTTTTCTCTCTTAGATTGTCATGTTCCTTTAAAGAAGCCCCTCTGACTGAATCAAGAGTGGCATTGATTGGAAGGTGGATGTTGTGTGGGTGGGGATAAAATAATTACAACTGAAGGACACTTGCACCCTACATGCACCCGAAGGCTCCAAGGCAAGAAAAACATCTGCTATTCCTTTCCGACTGCTTCAAGCAAACACAGCTCAGCCTTCGCCTCTTCTCTGTGACAACTTCACTTTTACTTACCCGGAAATGCACATCATTTGACTGCTAAAGGTTATGCTGCAATAGAACATAGGTTTCTGCTAGGTTTATTTCATGCATCTGCACCCAAAAATGTCACGCTGTAACCTTTTTTATCTCACCTTTAATTTTGCTTCCGTATTCTGTACGTATTTTTTTGTCCTTTACCACTGAGATTCTGGTGTCCAATATTAATTCATCTAGTTGTGACTTTTGAAAATTGACTGCTGCAATTCCATTCGTTTTTAGTTTGTTCCGATTACTGTTTCATTTCATTTACCTGTACTAAACAGGGGGAGCAAGGCCAATCATTATTAATTCGAATGGCATTTTGATACCATTAAGTTTGTAGGGATGCAAATGGATAAAAGCCAGGCAATTCAGTATAAAGGCTTACACACTTTCCTTGGCTTGTCCTGCTGACAGTAACTATTCCTGCATGTGCAGGCAGGGCACATTATGCACTGGTATGAGAACTATGAAATGCCTATGCCAATAGGCCACGCTACAAACAGGCTATCTGTCTTAACCTGGATGTTCTTTGCTTCTGTCACAAATTTGTGACACACCCTTAGAATTACAAATAGCTTTTGTGTATGCAGCTTTTTCCTGGGAAACTGTCCTTTGTTTTCTGGGTACTGCACCGTTGAATGTAGAGGAGTCTCCGTCCCTGCTGCAGAGGCAGCTGGCATTTTGTGTTTCAGTTCAAATGAAGAGTGTAGGCGGATGAGTACCTCTGTCCTCCCTCTTTCATGGAGACTTACTGTTTTGTTCTTTAACTCTTCCTTGGTTACCTTAATCTGAAATGAAAATACATGGTTGTCTAAATTGAAAATACATGGTTCGCTCTTTTTGTATATGAGGAACAGCAACACTCTGGTCTAGTCCCCTATCTATCTATCTAATCAGGTTTAAAGATACGTTTAAAGATAAAGATCTACTAAGTTATAATTATTGAAAATGAGGAATCTCCACATCATAAATTGTAATAAATCCTCTCCAGTATTGTTAGTGTGAAAGTACACCTCTACCCCGATATAACACTGTCCTCGTGAGCCAAAATATCTTACCCATTATAGGTGAAACCGTGTTATATCGAACTTGCTTTGATCTGCTGGAGTGCGCAGCCCCGCCCCCCCCTTGGAGCACTGCTTTACTGTGTTATATCTGAATTCGTGTTATATTGGGTCATATTATATCAGGCTAGAGGTGTAACCGTTTTTAAAATGCATATTAATATATTTAATGATACCCTTACTCATATCAGCCTCCAAACTGAAGTTCTTCTTCTTAGCATATGTGCAATGTGCCTCGGGTAGCACATGATCAGGATTCATCACCGAATTTGGTCCACTGGTTGGATCATTAACTTCCCCGGCTTGGTCTGGGTACTGACAGGAAGTGAGACATGAACGCTGATCCATGCCTCCCCACACTGAGGTGAAGGAGCATTAATCAAGGGTGCTATTTGCATGAGTAAAGGTTTACAGGATTGGATCTACAAAGAGATAAAATGGCCTGTGAGTTATTTGAAATCTATCCTGCGTCCAGTTTGGTTTCTGTTAGAGTACATCTGGGGACACTGGGTCTGAGTCTAATCTCAGTTATACTGGAGAAAATCCATTGTAATTCCATTGACTTTAGTGTAGTTATTCTGGATGTATACCAGTTTAATGAAGGTCAGAACCCGGCTCACTCATTGTACACATCCTGATTGACTAAATACACCTTTCTGATGTCACAGACATTCATAAACTCCCAAAGATGTGACCTCATCACTTATAGATTTAACAAAGCAAGTATTTAGGAAGAATGTCAACCCAATCCAGTAAACTCCCTTCCCTTCTCCTGTTCAATTTCCTCTCTTCCCCTGTCTCCCAAACTACCTTTGTGGCAGGCAGCTAAGAATTTTAAATGGCTAACATGACTGAAGAGGTTTGGGAACCCTAAACAAGATTCCAGTTCAGGGTAGTTACTTGAGAAGCCGCTCAGCTCTGACACTCAGCAGAACCTGAGAAGCAGGTAGGCTGCTTCTAATAGAGCTAAGCTGAACTAGGTGCAGTCTGTACTTTCTTGCTGGCCAGCTCCCTTGAGTATAGAAACCGCTAGCTGGCTTTCCTAAGGCTAGTTGGTGCAGACACCGAGGCTTGACTCTGGTTTCTTCAAGACTGGATTACACTGAAGAGTCTAGCATTCCTAAGGCCAGTCAGTTCACCACAAGCTGGCAATTGTGTCTTCATGCTTTAGGGTTGGATCTAGACTACCATGAAGAAAGGAGGCAGGGGTGAGGGAGGCACTGTATGCCCTTGAGAAGATATAGACAAATCTGGGTTGACTGAGAGACTTGGACAATCAGAGTTTGTGCTGTAACAGCTTGTCTGGACTTCTAACTTTATCTTTCCTTTACAATATTAGCCAAGGAAGAAAAAAAATCTTCTGGCATTTTCTGTAGCGAGATGGTATTCTAGCCTAGCTCTTTGAATGATTGTAAGTGAATGGCTGTAGCAATATATACAGCACATTGACTTTATGTTTCAATTAATATCAAGATTTATTGTCCCAACTGTTAAATATTGACTTAAGCCAACAGAAGTCAATATCTGCTATTTTACATGCTCGATATTAAACTTCAGGAAGAACACTTGGTGGGGAAGGCTGAAGGCCATGTCTTAAGCCTTCATGTAACTGGTCATTAACTGCTTGCAAATACCTCCCCCTCCCCCCCACCCCAACTTTCATTATTACTTTTACAAACAGTGAGAAGTTAATAAATGAAGAAAATAGGTTGTATCTCCTTTATCAGATGTCTATTGAGTGCTGTAATTTTTGTCTTGTTTGCTCATCTCTCCCTAGCAGTTAATGACTGGGAAGCAAGCCTTCATTTTCAGTGTTCTACTGGGTGCATAATAAGCATTGTGTTATTGCAGACATAGTAGCCTAATTTTCAAATGTGAATAGTAATTTTGGATGTCTCCAATTTTGGTGTCCAACCTAAGACACCTTAAAGGAGCCCCATTTTTTTTTCAGAAAATGGTGAGTGTTGTGTATTTGGTTGTTGTGGTAATAAAACGTTGTTGCTATGGCAACTGATTTAGATTATTAGGGGATAGCCCAGCCAGTTTTGGCAATATAAAATGGCTGCTTTTAAGGTTTACAGCTCTCTTTGTCTCAAGTGATTGCTTCCTAAAACTGCTGCCCCCAAGGATACAACAAAGTAGCGATGAGGATGGGATTCCTGTGCTGCCCCAGCAACAGAAGGAAGTAGAAGTGAAGGTACAAAAAAAACCAAAAACCTTTTTGCTGTTCGAAGGGAGTGAGAACTGGCTTGTTTGCACTGACTGTGCAACCTGAAACTAAAACTACACTTACGGGGCCATTGGAACCTTTTGAGGAGACTATAGTGCAATGGCACGTATATACTGATCGTTTTGAGCTTTGACATTACAGAAGAGAAGAAGGTGCCAATATTCTTAAGTGTTGTATGGGCTAAGACCTATTCCCTGCTACACAGCTTACTACACCCTATTAAGCCTGAGACCAAATCTTACAGTGACATTGTAGAAATCGTGGGGTCCCATTTTTCTCCGAAACCACTGGTAATTGCTGAAAGAGAGAGGTTCCACAAATGAGACCAAAAAGAAGATGAAACAGTTGTACAGTTTGTAGCAACTTTAAAAAGGCTTGCGGAACACTGTGAATTTAAGGAGATATTAAATGATGCCCTATGAGACAGGTTAGTGTGTGGCCTGCACAGTGAAGCTATACAGAAGCACCTATTGACAGAGGCTCAGCTTACCTTAAAGAAGGCTGTTGATATTGCAGTCTTCATGGAACTGGCTACAAAGGAGGCACAATACATCCCCTAGGGTGCATTAGGTGTCACAAGAACCTACACACAACTGTGCGGAGTCAGTAATGTTACCGCTGTGGTAAGCCGGATCACCATGCATCAGAATGTTGCTGTAAGGACCTGGTGTGTCAACACTGTGGCAAAAAGGAATACATTAAGTGTGCTTGTAAACAAAAGAAAAAGAGGCCTGTGGTCTGGCTGACCAAAAAGGGAAACCTGCATATCCTACAGCAGACCCAGGATGACCAAGGAGACACCTCATCGCAAGAAGAAGTGCCACTGCACGTTTTGTCTTTGGCAGTGGGCTCACATGAATACTGGGTAACCCCGTTGTTGGATGGAAAACCTATACGCATAGAACTGGACACCAGTGCAGCCGTCTCGCTGGTCTCAGAGACTGTGTATAAAGAAAAGCTACAGCATCTTCAGCTTAAGGCAACAAAAACTGTTCTGAAGACGTATACGGGAGAAACTGTGCCCATGTTGGGCACTATTGATGTTAAGATGGAGCTCAATGAACAGGCTACTAAATTGCCACTGTTTGTGGTGAGAGGTAATTACGCAGCCTTAATGGGTAGATCTTGGCTTAGGAAGATTCAGCTGAACCTTGGCAAAAGTGCACCAAATGACTAAAGAAGAAACTGGTCTGACTGCTATACTAAGGAAACATGCTGCTGTTTTTGGAGAGGATCTGGGAAGTATGAAGGGAATCACTGTGACATTAAACCTGACAGTCAACCAAAATATCTGAAAGCCAGAACTGTGCCATATGCCATCAGGCTGAAAGTTGAAGCAGACTTTGAGTGCCTGGTCACAAATGGAGTCCTAATACCAGTTACCCATAGCCCATGGGCAACTCCTATCATTCCAACAGTGAAGAAAGATGGCTCCCTCCAGATTTTCGGTGATTTTAAAGTCTCTGTCAACCCGGTGTTGTGTACAGAGCAATACCCGCTTCCCCACATCAATGACCTCTTGACATGTCAGGCCTGGCTGGGGGACAAAAGTTCAGTAAGATTGATCTGAGTCAAGCATATTTACAGATGCACATCAGTGAAAAGTCCCAAGAGCTGTTAACTGTTGTGACACATAAAGGGCTTTATTGATACTGTCACCTACCCTTCGGAATAATGTCTGCTCCCGCCCTGTTCCAGAGGGCTATGGACCAGATCTTGTGTGTCTTGCCAGGAGTCCAGTGCTATCTGGACGACATCCTGGTCACTGGAAGGAATAAGGAGGATCACCTAAAGAATTTAGAGGCTACCCTACAAAGACTGGAAGAGTATGGCCTACGAGTCCACAAAGATAAGTGTGAATTCTTCCAGCCCTCTGTTGAATATTTGGAACATATCACTGATGCTACAGGTCTTTGTAAGGCCCCTGCAAAAGTTAAGGCTATTGTGGAGGCTCCCCCTCCTCAAAATGTTAGCCAGTTTCACTCGTTTCTAGGAATATTGAACTATTATGGAAAGTTCATCTCACAGTTAGCCACACTGCTAAAACCACTTCATGAACTCCTTGGGCAGAACAAGGCCTGGAAGTGGATTGAAGCCTATGATGTTGCATTTAACAAAGCTAAGGGTACATTGCTAAATTCTGAAGTTCTGATGCACTTTGATCCATCCTTATCCCTACAATTGGCCTGTGATGCCTCCCCTTATGGAGTGGGAGCGGTCGTGTCACACATTATGCCTTTGGGAGAAGAGAGACCTATTGCTTTTGCTTCATGCACTCTAAGCAAAGCAGAAACTATGCCCAAATCAAAAGTGAGGCATTGGGAATCATTTTTGGAATTTGGAAGTTTCATCAGTACCTGTTCGGGAGGAAGTTTACTCTGCTCACAGGCCATCAGCCTCTGACTTCAATTTTTGGACCCCACACAGGCATTCCCCCATTAGCAGCTAGTCGTATGCAACGTTGGCACTGTTGCTTTCAGCGCACACATATGAAATCAAATATTGGAAATCCACTCTGCACGGCAATGCAGATGATGGTCTCTTAAGGTCACCTTTGCCAGTCAAACATCAAGATATTGCCCAGAAGGAAATCTTTTACTTTGAACAGCTGGAGAATACACCGATCACCGCTACTCAGGTAAAGAAGGCAAATCGCGTTGACCCAGTATTGTCCCAAGTTATGGACCTGGTGATGCATGGAACATCTCGACAAACCTCTCCAGTCTCACCTGACCTTGTTACTTGCATGTCCAGGAGGACAGAGTTATCGATTCAGTCTGTTTGTTGTGGGGGAGACATGTCATTATCCCACCACCACTGAGATCACAGATGTTAGAACAGCTATATTCCGGTCACTGTGGAATAGTGCGCATGAAGGAAATTGCATGAAGCTATGCTTGGTGGCCTGGATTGGACAGTGCTATTGAAAAGAAGGCAAGAGCTTGTATGTCATGTCAGAGTGTGAGGAATGCACCCCAGTGGGCACTCCTACACCCAGGGGGCTGGCCTGAAAACCCATGGCAACATATTCACGTTGACTTCGCTGGCCCCCTTGAAGGAAGCATGTTCTTGGTGGTGGTAGATGCGCATTCTAAATGGCCAGAAGTCTCTAATGCAGTCCACTACTGCAGAGCATACTATCCAAAAACTACGGGCAGTGTTTAGTCGTTTCAATCTGCCAGAACAACTTGTGAGTGACAACAGACCACAGTTCGTCTCTAGGAGTTTCAAAATTTTATGAAGGCAAATGGGATACACCACATCACTTCAGCACCATATCATCCATCCACCAATGGACTAGCTGAAAGATTTGTGCAGACAATGAAACAAGCTTTGAAATCAGCAAGGGGACAATTATCCATTCAAAAGCGTCTGGACACCTTCTTACTATCCTACAGAAACATACCTCATGCTACGACCAAGGCATCCCCGGATTTTCTAATGATGGGATGACAGCTGTGCACTTGCTTTGATCTGCTGAAACCTTCTGAACCCCGACAAACTGCGCAACGTCAGCAGCAAGATCAAGTCATCAGAGGAAAAGACCGAACCTTTAGCCCGAGACAGCTGGTTTTGGCTCGGAATTATGCTTCTGGAGCTAAATGGGTCCCTGCCACTGTCGTCGCTCAAACAGGATCTGTTTCCCACACAGTCCGGACTGCACAGGACCTCATCTGGCAACGACATGTAGATCAGCTGTTGCCAGGTCATACCAGTCCTCTGGACACATCTTCGGTTGAGTTGCCTGACTTCACCACTTCCGGTGAGACACCGAATCAAGAGTCATCTGACTGTCCCCCTCTATTACTGTCGGCGGTTGAGATACACCCCCTGTCCGGAATGAGCTGATACCACATCCTCACCCATTTGTGCTACGAACCCTGAGCCCATTGTCAGGCCTGCACCCAAGACACTTTTGCGTGCAACCACACCAGAAGTCCGCTGTAATCCACCTAGAGACAGAAGGCCTCCCAAATGGCTGGATCTTTAGCTAGGGCGAACCCATGGTTACAGGGCAAAATAATCACTGGGGTTTAGCCAGGAACAGAGGCAATCTACCCTCCTTCTCTAGTTTAGTGTTTGTTTTATTTAGGGGATGTTCTTATTAAGGAATATGGTGTGTATTTGATTGTTGTGGTAATAGAACCTAGTTCAGTGTGTGGCAATAAATGGCTGCTTTTCAGGTTTACAGCTCTCTGTGCCTCAAGTGATTTCTTCCTAAAACTGCTGCTCCCAAGGATACAACAGTGAGCATGTATCCATGGCAAACCAGTTTGATTTAAGGTGTCTCAGTTGGGCATCCAAAAATTGAGGCACCCAAAAATCACTAGTCACATTTGAAAACTTAGTTCAGCATAGATTTTTACTGAAAATATATGCATGTTTGCCCCACTCCAACATAAAGTTGCTGGCACCCTCATGGGAAACCCAAAAAGGTCCAATTCTCAAGTTTTGTAATCCTATAATTTAAAAAGTAGGAGAATATAGTTCGCTCTTTGGGCTGATGTCTCCTGTACATAAAGCTTCATTACCATGCAGAATCTTTCCATGTCCTGGCTAACTTCTAAATAAGAGTTATTAGTGGAAGCAATAGCAGAACTTTTATTCAGTGGCACTGCTATACCAAGTAGCATACTATACTAGTAGCATTACTATACTAAGAAATTAAATCCAAACAATCTACATTAATCAATACTGTGATGTTGCACTCCCTATGTTTTATGAAAATATGTTTCTGAGTGTAAATATGATGTAACTGGAATATGCTTTATGCAAAAGGTCTCTTGTAAGGTATCATTAGAAAGCTTATAATCTACTGAGAATGTTGAGCCAATTTTTATATATGTATCATTCTTGTATCTGAAACTAGGAATATGTAGCATAATTCTGAGGTCCTATTATAATTATGCAAAGTGTGGTCCATTAATGGTGGTTTAAAATCTTGATGGCTCCATTGACTAGAACAATTAACTATAAATGGCTCTGTTTACCTGCAAGTCTCTACTACATATGTGTGGGCCAGTCCTGAAAGAATGGAGGGGAGCTCACGGAACATGTGAACATGTCACATGATACTGGAATCCATCTTTAATCTGGTGCTTTTCCATTTAGAAGGAGGGGTGGGAACCCAGAGAGAGACAAAGGATTCCCGCCTGTGCCAAAGATATAAAAGGGGGTGGAATAGAACAAAGGAGACTGCCAGTCATGAGAAATCCCCTAGTTACCACCTGAGCTGGAACTAACAGGAACTGTACCGGGGAAAGGATTGGGTCCAGACTAGGAAGGAGTCTAGTCTGTGAAAGAAGCTTACTGGAACATCTCTGAGGGTGAGATTTACCTGTATTCAGTTTCTTAATGTATTAGGGTTAGACTTGCATGTTTTGTTTTATTTTGCTTGGTAACTTACTTTTTTCTGTCTGTTATTACTTGGAACCACTTAAATCCTTCTTTTTATACTTCATAAAATCACTTTTGTTTATTAATTAACCCAGAGTAAGTGATTAATACATGGGGAAGCAACAGCTGTGCATATCTCTCTATCAGTGTTATAGAGGGCGGTCAATTTATGAGTTTACCCTGCATAAGCTTTATATAGAGTAAAAAGCTTTAAATAGAGTATATTTGGAGTTTGGATCCCATTGGGAGCTGGGTGTCTGGGTGCTGGAGACAGGAGTACTTGCTGAGCTATTTTCATTTAAGTCTGCAGCTTTGGGGGCATGGTTCAGACCCTGTGTTGCAGGAGGTTAACGTATCTTGCTCAACAAGACAGGGTTCTGAAGTCCCAAGCTGGCAGGGAAAACATCAGGTGCCAGTCCTAAGGTGGTCTCTTTGACCAAACCCATGACAAATACATTTCTAAAGTTCCTGTTAATACCAATGCAAATCAGGACCCTCAAAGATCAAGCTATATCCTCGGAATCCTCAAATTAAAGGAAAAAACCATTACAGAGAAACAATTACACCACCCCTAAGTAGTATTCCACTTTCTCTTGTGTCATCTGCCTTCCGTGGGGTTGCCTGTGTGTAACTAGGGAGAAAATCTGGACCTATTCTTTATATTCTATGACTAAAACTGGCCACATTACATTCTTCTCCCCTTCCTGTCATGAAAAAAATAAATTTGAGCTTAGACTGACTAATCTAATATGCCAAAAGCGCATTTCTACAACTATGCTCTAAACCTTTCAAAATAAGGTAACTGAGGGCTAATATTTCTTTGTATGACACTTTTCCCACCTTTGCACACACATTTGTTATTTATTTACTTATTTGTATTATCGCAGCACCTAAGGGCCCCACTCATGCATCAGGACCCCATTGAGCTAGGCACTGTACAAATACTAAACAAAAACAGATAGTCCCTGTCCCAAAGAGCTTTCTAAGTATAAGACAAAATAGAATCCACTTAATACAAAACAATAGTAATTAAACAAAATATATAATGCAAGCTAAAGAATACCCTGTAAAATACTGGGAGGCTAAAAAAAAGATTCATAGTTTAAAATCATCACACATGCTTAAAGTGGGGGAAATAACTTGAGTTACAGCTAGTTATGTTCCTGGGCACCAATGGGTAACCAAAAAAGCCCAACCCTGCCAAATTGTGCACATAATCCTGTAGCTAGTAGTGTTATGTGTGTGACACTCCCATTGAAATGAATTACTTTTATACAGACACAGAGGCAACCACAGGATCAGGTCTTAAGATGGTAGTGTGAATAGTGTAAATGACATACTCAGGACAGACCTCTCCCCATTGAAGTTAATGGCAAAAAATAATAATAATAATATATGGAGATATACCTATCTCATAGAACTGGAAGGGACCCTGAAAGGTTATCAAATCCAGCCCCCTGCCTTCACTAGCAGGACCAAGTATTTTTGCCCCAAATCCCTAAGTGGCCCCCTCAAGGATTGAACTCACAACCCTGGGTTTAGCAGGCCAATGCTCAAACCACTGAATGGAGCCAGGATTTCACCCCTAGTGTCTAATTATTAACTTGTCTTTTGAATCGGAAGCCCTTTATAAGTCCCATCCTCCATTTCATTGTGGAAATTTGCATATTACTTTGTACATTATTGCATCAAAGGCATCTTTTGGGTTAATGCTATTCCTAAACAAAGCTTGACTTGTGATGTCTGTTAACCCAAGTTTGTGACATTGACTTTGAAAGAAAAGTGATGTGAATGAAAGCAGTGTTTTCTCAGCATGACCTGCACTATTATCCTGTTTTGGTGCTCTGACTCTATGAATTTAAAAGGCTGGGCAAATGTACAGTAAGAAACCAAACAACAATCCAAAAATGGTCATTCATGCAACTTTAATTTTGTTTTATACATCCCGTATGGGCCAACTAAATCAAATTGCATGTATTTAAACACTTTATAGAGTTAGTCACAGTTTCCCCTTTTTTTAAATGCTTAGAGCTACAAGAAATATCACATCTCTAATCTTTGACCTCTGTTAAAGACCAAGAAAGTGAGCTAACCAAAACTGTCTGCATGATTACAATTCCCTCAGCAGTAGGTACAAGAAAGTATCCTCTGTTCTTAACTTTTTAGCATCAATTGTCTGTCTGCCTGACTACTTCCCAACAATCAAGGAAACTTTGCGCTGTTAGGTTAATTGCTGAGCAAGGGAAAACATCCCTTTTCAAGATTTTAATGTATTGAACATCCCTATTCAAAATTCATATTTCTTTTTAATAACAAGAAAAAAGTAAACTGATTTCTAGGTGGCAAAAGAACAGCAAAACCCTAAGCACTGAGCAAAGTAAACACCAGGTGAAAAAGACAAAAGGGTGGAAAAATTGATTATGCCACTTGGCTGCTCTCCTGAGGAAGATAAAAGAGGCCAGGATATGCTCCGCTACTCCCTGCATGTAGAAGTCAGGCTTGGAAACAATACTTTGACATCTCTGCCATGCAGATAACTCCAACAAGCAAGTCTGCTGATTTAACTATTCACACTTTGTATTTTTTGTGCCCACTGATTGACAGCTACAGAACATATTCTACTGGCCCAATCTGTATGCTGGTTTTAATAACAAAGGGAAAGAAAGAATTAGGAGAGGAAAGAGATTAAATTGAAAAGAAAAATGATTAAATGAACGATAAGGTGTGCAGGGCCTACGGAATCTGAGACTCTGCAAATGTATGCTTTACAACAGGGATGGCCAACCTGTGGCTCCGGAGCCACATGCGGCTCTTCAGAAATTAATATGTGGCTCCTTGTATAGGTACCGACTCTGGGGCTGGAACTACAGATGCCAACTTTCCAGTGTGCCAGGGGGTGCTCACTGCTCAACCCCTGGCTCTGCTATTGGCCCTGGCCCCACTCCATCCCTTCCCGCCCCTTCCCCTGAGCCGGCTGTGCCCTCCTCCTCCTCCCAGAGCCTCTTGCATGTCACAAAACTGCTGATCAGGAGGTGCGGGTCGGGGAGGGGGAGGCGCTGATCAGTGGGGCTGCCAATGGGTGGGAAGTGCTGGGAGCAGGGTGGGAGGGAGCTGATGGGGGGCCTGCTGACATATTACTGTGGCTCTTTGGCAATGTACATTGGTAAATTCTGGCTCCTTCTCAGGCTCAGGTTGGCCACCCTTGCATTACAAAGAATGTTGGGAAGAACTGTTCCGCCTCGATTGGCAGCTTTCCAAATGTGGGTCATAGTCATGGTTTTAACTAACAAACCGAAGGACTAATCCTGTAATGTGCTGTGCACTCTCAATCAGGGCTGGCTTTAGCAAGAGCGGGGCCCACCCCCAGGAATCAGGCCGCGCTCTAGCCAGGATTGAGGGGCTTGGGTCCGAGCTGGGTTCAGGTCTGGGGGTGCTCAGGCGGCACACTCGGCCGGGGCCGGCGCCCCGTGGCCCGAGCCTCCCCAGATCCCTCCTTGCGCCCCCCCCACCCCAGTTTATCTGCTGCCGCCTGCCCCTGCTTGTTTTCAGACTTCCCGCAACCATCTGATTCGCGGGAAGCAGGGGAGGTGGAGGAGCAGGGGGTGGAGCGTTCAGGGAAGGGCAGGAGGGGGAAGTGAGCTGGGGGCGGGATGGACAGCTGCGGGGCCCTCTTAGGCGCGGGGCCCAATTTAGCGGAATCGGCTGAATCAGCCTAAAGCCGGCCCTGCTCTCAATGCCCATTAAATACAATGGGAATTGAGGTCTCAGAGCACTGCTCAGGAAGTGCTTAGCACCTTGCTGGGTCAGACTCTAAACTCTATATAACATTTTGCTGATAGAAGATCTAAACTGAGGAAATTCATCTGACAGTCATTGAAGAGGAGATATGAACCCCTGTGTAAGGCCAGTCAAATCAACTCAGTGATGAAAGATACAAGGCAGCATGATCCAGGCCATTTTCTGCATTGTCTTGGAGCAAAACTGCTAATGGTTTGGGGGGGGGGGTTTGTTTGTTTGTTTGTTTTGGTTATTTTCTATATATAAACTTCGGCTTTGCTTCACCACTTAAAGTTCCTAGAAATAGTAATTTCTGGGAGCTGTGTGAAACTACAAGCTGCATGGAGGAGCAGGATATTGGACTACAGACTGGTCTGGGAAACCAAAATAGAGTGAAGCTGCAGAAGAACCTTAAGGGCAAACAAATTGTGCCCTTAGGTATGCAATTGCAAGGACCATGGATTTCTCTAGAAGTTGCAATGAATGTCTGATGGCAAAATTTGGCTCCAAAGATTAAGGGCCTAATCATGACATCCCAAAAAGCCAAAGAGAACAGACGGCCATAAAAACCATGAAAGAGCCAGAAATGCTTAAACAGCTTGGAGTTGATGTTCCCTAGGTTTCCAGGGTCTCATGCTTTCAGAGGTTGGCTATCTGTGGAGTGGTTGTCAGTGTTTCCTTTTAATCTGGGGCATAACCTGAGTTCTGTGGAAATATCCCAGGGATCTCAGACATCTGTCAGGAGGCTGATGCCTTCTATGGCACTCATCCTGTCCCACTACCTGTAAAGAATGGCAGCAGAACTTTTTTATGACTGTTACTAGGCCTTCCTTCCTCCATGCGGGCTCTGTAAGCCCCTCTCTCTGCAGCAGGACTCTATGTACCATTTATATATTTGAGGAAATGCCAATGGCTATGTGATGGGTTGGATCACAGAAACCCCCTGGGAGCTGCCACCTGATGTGCCCAGACTACCTCTGCTCCGGCTTTCCCTGCCAGCTCGGGACCCCAGCATCCTGTCTTGCTGAGCCAGACACTCCTGTCTGCTCCAACAAAGACCCAGGGTCTGAATTACTTGCCCCAAAGCTGCAGGTTTACTTGAAAGCAGCTAACAGAAGTGTTCCTGTCTTTAATACTCAGATGCCCAACTCCCAATGGGGTCTAAACCCAAATAAATCCGTTTTACCCTGTATAAAGCTTATACAGGGTAAACTCATAAATTGTTCGCCCTCTATAACACTGATAGAGAGATATGCACAGTTGTTTGCTCCCCCAGGTATTAATACATACTCTGAGTTAATTAATAAGTAAAAAGTGATTTTATTAAATACAGAAAGTAGGATTTAAGTGGTTCCAAGTAGTAACAGACAGAACAAAGTAAGTCACCAAGCAAAATAAAACGGGCAAATCTATGTCTAATCAAACTGAATACAGATAATCTCACCCTCAGAGATGCTTCAGTAAGTTTTTTTCCTCAGACTGGACATCTTCCAGGCTTGGGCACAATTCTTTCCCCTGGTTCAGCTCTTGTTTCAGCTTAGGTGGTAGCTAGGGGATTCTTCATGATGGCTCCTCTCCTCCCTTTGTTCTGTTCCACCCCTTTATATATCTTTTGCATAAGGCGGGAATCCTTTGTCCCTCTCTGGGTTCCCACCCCCTCCTTCTCAATGGAAAGACACCAGGTTAAAGATGGATTCCGGTTCAGGTGACATAATCACTTCATTGCCCACTTACCAGCACACAGACATACAGGAAGACTTACAGGTAAAACACACCCATCTGCAGACAATTGTCCTGGTTAATGGGAGTCATCAAGATTCCAAACCACCATTAATGGCCCACACTTTGCATAATTACAATAGGCCCTCAGAGGTATATTTCATATTTCTAGTTTCAGATACAAGAGTGGTACATTTATACAAATAGGATGATCACACTCAGTAGATTGTAAGCTTTGTAATGATACTTTACAAGAGACCTTTTGCATGAAGCATATTCCAGTTATATTATATTCACTCATTAGCATATTTTTATAAAACCGTATAGACCGCAACGTCACAGGCTATTCAGGGGATGATGCCATGGACAGGAATTTTCTCTAAACTCCTCCCATTCTCTACTCTGCCTTCTGCTCCCCGAAAGAGGGAGGAAGCTAATACTATGTTAGCCCAACACCCTTCCCTTTGACAAATTTCAGGGGAAGGAAAGGGCTATACACACCATTCATTCTCTCTGCTGAAGAAAATTGCAGGGAAGATATGGCTCCAAGTTCTATAAAAATAGCATCCACATTACACTCACAAAATATACAGTCACATGCACAAACATGTAACTGATCAATCAAGCATCCATGTGTGTGCACACTTACCAGTTTGTGCATGGTGAAGGTTGTAGTTTCAAATGGATTCAAATAAGTAGAGTGCACTAGGAAGAAACAGAAAAGCTCATAAAAGGAAAATTGTATTTCCCTGAGGATGGGAAGACAAAATACAGGAAGAAGAAAACAAAACCAAGCAAAAAACTGCACTGTAAGAGAAAATTGCATTATCTAAAGTACCAATTAAAGGCATTACTAGGCCTAGGTTGCCAGAAAAATGAAAGGGCCATTAGAATAACTACAACAAAGAGCTGATTAATGGGAAAGAATTGGGAAATTAAGAAGAAACTCTTTAAAAAAAATCGAAAAAAGAAAGAATACGGAGATAGCTGGCACTGTGGGGAATAGGAGGGAATAGTAGTAGTAATAATATCTTACCTTCATCCAAAGGCAATTTTGAAAACTGTGTGCTTGATGAGCCCATGCTGAACCAGGCACAACCAGTATTAACATCAACAGGAATTCACTACTGGTTTGCAGACACCTTTGGAGTGAAGAGTGAGAGTCAGACAGGCAAAAGACACAGCAAACGGGCCAACAGTGAGCTGGGATGGGAATATTGGCCAGAGACAGCCAGGCAAACTCACACTCCTAGAAAAAGTGCCGTGGGATCTTTGATGTCTGTTCAAACTAGACAGGACTTCAGTTAACGTCTTGTCCCTAAGACACCACAAACTGGTGGTATGTTCTATCACTAGATTTCACCAACCCAGGAACAACTGTCAACTCCTGGATCACTGTAACAGTCTGACCATGGAGTCACAGATAGTCCTCTTGGGCACTCCAATTTATCTTGCCACCCAGGCAAGCTAGACTTAGTAATAAATGGTCATTTACCTGAAAAATTTGTAATTTTTGGTGTTGCTCCCAATCTCAAGAGACCAGTCACTTACCCCAGATCAATTTGTACCTTAGATCTCCCACCTAAGATAATGCTGGTAGCCAATCCCAGAGTAAACAAACTTAGGATTTATTAACTAGGAAAAAGAAATGAGAGAGTTCCTTACAGGTTAAAGCAGGCAACATATAAGTACAGATGAGTTACAGTCTATGGTTCCACCAGGCATCTGATGAAGTGGGTTTTAGCCCTTGAAAGCTTATGCCCAAATAAATTTGTTAGTCTCTAAGGTGCCACAAGACTAACTGTGGCTGATACAGACTAACACAGCTACCACTCTGAAACCTTTTCCTAGACAGGAGGATATATAGTGTAGGTCCATTTAGAAGATTTCATATCACTACTGACTTATTTCCTCTTCCCATGTTTCACATGCAGTCACTGTTCAAAGACTTCGGTGTTGCAGGGTGTCCTGCCTTCAAAGATAAAGCTTTTATGGCAATCCCTACACAGGAAAAAGCTTTTTTCTTTTTGAAGATTTCATCTTCCAATAACATGCTGTATCATATTTTTCTGCTGGAGGATCTCTCCCTTAGACTTGCTGTCTTTGCAGAAAACCATCAAGAGCCTTGGGCTCACCTTTCTCTGTCTTTGGGGGAAGAGCGAGCTTTCTACAGTTGTTTAGGTTGACCAGGAGAGAGAGAACCCACAGCAGCAGCAATGAAAAGAAGGTTGTCTGGCAAGGAATGGATTGCACAGCGAGTTGAATAGCAGCTGAACTCTCCTCCAATCTAAGGCCACACTCCCTCACTGCCCCTTGTACTTTATAGAGATCATTGACTACTTATTTTCAACTTTGGGAGTCACAGTTTGACCAAATAGCAGCTTTCCCAGACTACAATGGATGACATTTCACATTTCACTTTTTGAAGGCCTGATCACTTTGCCGATAGAATATTGCAGGTGCCCCTCCGAGTGATTTGGTTTAGGGAATAACCACATTTTTTTATTATTATTTTTGCTGAGCAGGAAAAATAGTAAAGCATCTTCTAAATAATTCCACCTAATGTTTACGTTTGGTGCTACAGAAACATGTAACAGTGGCTTTGACTTTACAGAATCTGAAAGAAAAGGGAAAATGATGGAAATTGCTCTGACCCTTACTACCAGCATAATAGAAGTGGATTATTTCAGTGTAAAGGGAGCTTTGATGTTTTTGGATGAAACTAAAGGATATTTATCACATATACTGTGTGATTTGTAAAAGCTGATAAGTTTATCTGAGGTTTAAAAAAAAAATCACACACTCACATGAATGCACATCACTCAGATATCAGAGTGAGCATCTATTATACATGCCGTGGGCCAAACTCTCCCTCTACATAACTGCAGTGGAGTTGCCAGGGAGTAACTGAGGAAGAATTTGGCCCTATATAGCTGTTTTCTCAAGTCCTTTATATTTTATTCTCTGCCTTCATTGTGGGTTATGTATTTTAGATTATTTATCATTTGACCCTATCAGAAAATTGCACAGCTTCAGCAAAAACAGGAAACGAGTGTGTGAGTGATTCCTGTTTAGCATTCATTTGGGAATATTCTTGACTGAATATTGTAACAGTATTAAGAGTTCCTGATAGTAATCATTCAAGTTTGTTACTCTCCCAAAAGCTGGAAAACGGGCCCAGAATGGTCTCCAACTACCTTGTGAGCCAGACAGATGTACTAGCAAGAGGGACACTTGTGAATGAGGGGCTAGGTGACCCAGCCATAGAAATTAGCTGAGGCTAGACAGGCAAGACAAGCACAGTATATAAACAAAAGCTTATTAGTACATGAATAGTTAAATATAGAAAGCCAAGCAGCAGAACAGGCAGACCCTGGGTTTATTTTTCTTTAAAAAATAAATTACTTTTAAAATATCCTGAGTGGGCCAAATTCAGAGATAATGCATAAGGTAGTGTAAGTTAGACCCTCAGAGAGCCCTACTTACACCCATTATGCCCATAGACTACTTGCACCCACACAACCAATGGGTAAGTGAGTCTTATCTATGTATCATAGGGTTTTGTAGTGCACTGATCCTCCATGCGTCCCATGCATGTTAACTCCCCACCCTACTCATGTCTTCTTCCTGATCTCTGACTTGCCAGTTACACCAGCTTCAACTTCACTTCAGGTCAGCCTAAGGGAGCTTCAGTAAATGTAAAGTTGGTAACCAAACACACATGTAACATGTAGCACACACCATACGTCATCTCTGGGTTTGGGTGTGTGGGTGGGCAGTTACGGCTGGGGGCAGTAGGTCACATTTTAAGTTTTGTAAGGCACTGGATTTTAATACATTTCATATTCTCTTTTCACACCTTTAAAAATATTCTTTATTAATTTTGCTAAGACAAAAGAACCTACAGAGCTATTGAATGAATATACTCAAAATACTAGCTGATGTGATACTACAATTAAGTCTAATTCAAAATTACAGTGAAATAAACAAATTACACCTCAACTTCCCTACAGAAATAAACATAAATCTAATTGAAAATATACACAAGATGCATAAAAGTGCAAGCCACATATAAATGGAAAGGTATTGTAAATCATATATCATTGAGGGAGATCGAGTTGTCCATTAAACAGAGGAGGTATTATACAAGTGAATGTTAATGAAGCAAAACCAGATATCTTTTTTTCTTCTCCCCGTATTTACAGATACACAGGGAGTCCACCAGTGACTGCCATTTATTCCAAACAGAATGAATACTTGAAAAATCCCATAACAAGGAAGTTAGTGTTTCTTTGCTATTCTTATACTTCCAGCCTAAACTGTGACTTAAGTTATAAGATTTCTTCTTTTAAGTCTTAAATTAAACTCTATTATCTTGAGAATGATCCTAAATTGAACTGTTCATGTTGTTAGAGCCATAGAACCTTTTATGTATTGTTTGCAATAATAGTGTTCCAATTAAAACAACAAGGAGTCTGGTGGCACCTTAAAGACTAACAGATTTATTTGGGCATAAGCTTTTGTGGGTAAAAACCTCACTTCTTCAGATGCATAGAGTGAAAGTTACAGATGCAGGCATTATATACTGACACATGGAGAGCAGGGAGTTACTTCACAAGTGGAGAACCAGTGTTGACAGGGCCAATTCAATCAGGGTGGATGTAGTCCACTCCCAATAACAGATGAGGAGGTGTCAATTCCAGGAGAGGAAAAGCTGCTTCTGTAATGAGCCAGCCACTTCCAGTCCCTATTCAAGCCCAGATTAATGGTGTTAAATTTGCAAATGAATTTTAGTTCTGCTGTTTCTCTTTGAAGTCTGTTTCTGAAGTTTTTTTGTTCAATGATAGTGACTTTTAAATCTGTGATAGAATAACCAGGAAGATTGAAGTGTTCAATTACTGACTTATATATGTTACCATTCCTGATGTCCGATTTGTGTCCATTTATTCTTTTGCGGAGGGACTGTCCGGTTTGGCAAATGTACATGACAGAGAGGCATTGCTGGCACATGATGACATATATAACATTAGTGGATGTGCAGGTGAATGAACCCTTGATGGTGTGGCTGATGTGGTTGGGTCCTCTGATGGTGTCGCCAGAGTAGATATGGGGACAGAGTAGGCAACGAGGTGTGCTACAGGGATTGGTTCCTGGGTTGGTGTTTCTGTGGTGTGGTGTGTAGTTGCTGGTGAGTATTTGCTTCAGGTTGGGGGGTTGTCCGTAAGCGAGGACTGGCCTGCCTCCCAAGGTCTGTGAGAGTGAGGGATCATTTTCCAGGATAGGTTGTAGATTGTGGATAATGCGCTGGAGAGGTTTTAGCTGGGGGGTTGTATGTGATAGCCAGTGGTGTTCTGTTATTGTCCTTGTTGGGCCTGTCCTGTAGTAGGTGATTTCTGGGTACCCGTCTTGCTCTGTCAATGTTTCCTCACTTCCCCAGGTGGGTACTGTAGTTTTACGAATGCTTGATAAAGATCCTGTAGGTGTTTGTCTCTGTCTGAGGGGTTGGAGCAAATTCGGTTGTATCTTAGGGCTTGGCTGTAGACAATGGATCGTGTGATGTGTCTTGGATGGAAGCTGGAGGCATGTAGGTACGTATAGCGGTCAGTAGGTTTCCGGTATAGGGTGGTGTTTATGTGACCATCACTTATTTGCACTGTATTGTATTGTTCCAATTAGTTTGTGATGTTTTGATTGTCACAGCAAACTCCCGAACCATTTTAACCCTACATTTAATTTAACTTGTTTAACTCTAAATACTAACAGTAGCACATCTGGACTTTGCCAAAGAAATAGAAGTATATAAGTTAGCATGAATCAGAACATCATCCTTCCCAATTTCTGCATGACATTCTTAAAACAACATGTATTTATTTATTTGGTCTTCAAATATATCATAATCACTGAAATTTTGAAGTCTTCAAAGAATCGCTATCAAATAAGTCTTTTAGAGCTGAGACCCCCCCTTATCTTCCCTATTGTGATGCACGAATTATGTCTAGATTTTTAAGTATTAATTAAACCAAACTGGAGCTAGTGCAGATCAAGATGTAAGAACCAAGCTTTTTTTATTAAAGATATACATTCTGAAGGCAGTGTTTTGAATAAAAAGCAAATTCTGAACATACTTGTGTTGCTGACATCTTTGTCGATGCAAGAAGGCTTTTAAGGGAGTTGAATGGGAAAGATTGTTTAGTGTATTGGATGAAACTGACCATTAAGCTTCTGTGCTACAATATGGAGTATGTCCAAAGAAGTTCTTTGTTGTTAAAGTGGCAGTGATTTACAATATGGCCTCCTGCTTATTATAATTTGTTTACTGAGATAAACAAGGCCTAATTTTCAGAAATGTTGAGAGCCTTCCATTTACTTTATTTGGAGCTGTAGGGTCTCAACACTTCTGAAAATCAAAATTCACATGGAATTACAGTAAGCCACTACCCACAGCAAATATGGATGAGTGTAGATGATATAATGATGATCCTTCATGAACATGAATCTTACATCCCTGTCCTTCGGGCTGGGGGGGCGGTCACTAATTTTTATAGGGTTTAAAATCAAATATGAGAAGTTAGTATTTGTCACTGTTCCCAAATTGCCCTAAAACTGTTTTCTCCATTTAAGATTTTATTTGGTGCCCAAAAAAAGGCGATATTTATGACTTTAAATGATATTGTTTCCAAGAATGTACACTAATGAGGAAGGTGTAAGCAGCTACATCTTTCACTTGTGGGGAGGGTGATTAATTCTCTCTTTCAGGGTTATGACTACTTCCTGGGTAGTCCTTAGTGCCCCTAACTCTCATTGATGCTATCAGGAGCTGTAGTACCATTGCCCAGGACCCCTCCACTGCTGCTCTGTAGCAGTTGGGGAAGCAACCCAAAGGGAGTTTGTATTTTTTGAAGCAGTGTAACTCCTGCTCTGATACCCTCTGAGATATCATTATTATAAGAGTAACTATTGAAATATGTGGATAATGACCTATGCCATGTAACAGAAGTATTAAACGTTTGTAGCTTCTTACCCATGTTGGGTGACAGGGGTCAAGAAATAAAGTTTGACCTCTCTGTCTCAGTTTTATTGCATGGTGCCGCTCAAATATGCTACTATGTCCAGGTCTGTGTCTCTTTCCCTTTGTACAGTTGTCTCCACTTTTCTTGGATCTGATCAAACTCCTTTGTCGCTGAGTATGTGTCCTACATAACTAATTTCTTTCAGCCCAATCGGCCACTTATTCCTGTTCAATTTAATTCAATTTTCCTTGGTGCCCTGGAGAACATTATTCAGTCTCTCATCATAGTGCTGACCATTGTCATCTACATGTTCATCACTCTTTACCTCCACTCCATCTCCTTCATATCTTCAAAGATCTGGAGCATAATTCCTTGCTTTTGCTTCAGATACTCAGGTAATACTGAAGGGAACTTACATGTACCAAAATAGGAGTTGAAGGTTGTCATAAATATAAAGAAAAGGGCAGCATAAAATCCCTCCTTGGCAGCTGTACTGAATCACTTTACCTGTAAGGAGTTAAGTAGCTCAAATCACCTAGTTGGCACCTGACCAGAAGGACCAATGAGGAAAGGAGATACTTTTAAATCGGGGGGGGGGGGGCACAATTTGTGGCTATCTTTGTTTGTCCCCTAAGACTAAGCAGGTACAACATTTCCTGAAAACATACTTGGAATGATCCATCTAAAATTTCAGAAATTGTAAGTAAGGCAAGGAAATGCGTTAGGTTATCTTTTGTTTTGGCTTGTGAATTTTTCTATGCTACAAAAGGTAGTTTTATTCCTGTTTTTGTAACTGTGAATCTGAGTCCAGAGGGGAGTCCTCTGTGTTTTAAATCTTTTTATTACCCTGTAATGTTACCTTCCATCCTGATTTTTCAGGTGTAATTCTTTTACTTTTTTCTTTATAATAAAGTTCTTTTAAGAACCTGATTGATTTTAGTGTCCTAAAGATAAAGGGTCTGGTTTGTACTCACATTGCTAAGGCAATTAGTTGGTATATTATTCTCAAGCCTCCCCAGGAAAGGGGATGAAGAGGCTTGGGAGGATATTTTGGGAGGATAGGGATTCCAAGTGACCCTCCCCTGAATTTGTGTGTAAAGCACTTGGTGGCAGCAATACAATCCAAGGACAAGGAAAAGAATTTGTGCCTTTGGGAAGTTTTTAACCTAAGCTGGTACAATATAAGTTTAGGGAGTCTTTCATGCGAGTCCCCACATCTGTACCCCAGAGTTCAGAGGTGGGGGGGAAACCTGACAAAGGTGCAGAGTCAGATTCTTCCTTCCCTATTCAATTAGGAATAACCTCTTTGAAGTTAATGAAGTTATACCCTGGTGTTATTGGGCCATTAAACTGGAATCATGCAAAGTAGATGGAGAGTACATTTTTATTGGTGGAGATGATTAACCATTGGAACAAACTATAGGAAAAGTGATGATTTTTCTGTCTCTTGTAGTCTTCAAATCAAGAGTAGATGCCTTTCTGGAAGATACCTTATAGTTAAACACATTGGGCTTAATACAGGAATAAGTTGATTAAATTCTGTGGCCTGTATTCTACAGGGGGTCAGATTAGTTGATCTAACAATACCTTCTGGCTTTAAAAATCTACAAATCCTGGAGAATATAGCTCTCTGCTTATTTCTCAATTATTTATTATTTCAGGTTTTTTAAGTTTGTTGTTTTTTTCATACAATTTAAAGAGGTTTTTCAAGCTAGATGAGAGGAAAGGATACTTCTTCAGTTATACAATATAAAAGGTCTTTATCCTTCTTTCAATTAAGCTGCATTTATGGCTACTTCATATTGCAAGCTGGAGAATTCAGGTGAATCTGGCGCTGTATGTATTGAATGTTTAAGGTACTAGGAGAATTTTTTTCCCATTGTCATGTTGGTGACAATTTATCGCAACAGATATCTACATTTTGTTGTGGAACACATTACTTACAATGATGCTTGAGTATAACTGTTGCAGAAGGCAGGGTGTACATGATAGAAGAAGCAGGGAAACTATCTCAAATGTAAATGTTAATGCTAGTAACCTTGCATGTTAAGCTATTTAGCCTTGAAACAGGTAAGTTCATGCCATCTTTCAACATCTGATATCCCAAGGTCAGTTATATACAGCTCTGGATTCAGAGAATAAAAAGTCAACTATCGATAGTTCTCCATGTTAGTCAATTATTGTAAACTAAGAGAATTTTTTCACTTGACCAGAGCTCAGAGAGCAGAGCAAATATTAACTATGCAAGTGCTCAGTATAGAATAGAGTGAGTGACAAGTCTGTGTACTTTTGTAAATTTCTGGTAACCAAGCACTGTTTACCAGAAATTAATCATTCATCTGTGTCATTTTTGGTTCTACTGACTATTCTTTGGATGGATGTTCTCCCAAAGAATCATAAAATATAACAATATTCTAATATATTTTGTAGATGTGTACTTGTAATATTAGACACTGATGGCACCCTCTATAGTTAAGGTTTAAATATGCTTACCATTATAAACTCTCCTTTTCCTCACAACTGTCTGAACCTCCTTTTGAGAGGAAATTCTACATGCTTTGTCCTAGTCCAAAATGCTGAGCAAATTTGACTGTGGCTTTGGTGATCCATTAAAATGTAAATAAAAAAAAATCCATGATTTTTTTTTTTTTATAATCCAGGCAGATATTTTTCCACTTGGATAACTTAAAATTGGTTTCCATTGAGCCTTTAAAATCAAATCTGGCATGAAAAATTTGTTTCAGTAGTTTTAAAGCTGTGAGATTTAAATATGGCAAAATTGTGCATCCTTTCTAGTTCTTTTTCTAAGATGTTTTAAGGATGCACTTGTTAAGGATGCCCTAGTTAAGGATACACTACTCTGATTAATATTCAATTGAGGCACTTATACAATGCTTATGAACAGAATATGGGTGACTTCCAGATTTAGGAAAATACACAAAGACTAAGGTCTGTCAAATGCAGTTTGTTTCCATTTTCATCTCCCTCCCCTGTGAGAAAATTATGTTTATAGTGAATGTTGGGGTTGAGAGTAAATTAATATGCTGTAAGGATATTCTTGGGGAAGTTCAAAGAAGTACATGTGGCATTTGAACCAGAACACAGTAAGGTTTGTGGTAATTCTTAGTTCTTGTAGGAGAGAGAGCTACAGTCTGAAACTAGCTCCTCAAAAAGTTCTATCTCCTGCACAAATGAATTTTACCTTAGAGGAAGACAGTTCCATTATTCCTGAAGACCAGAATAGACAATGGCAGTTGTAGTTCCAGACAGTGACAGTCTTTTAGGTATCCTTAGCCTAAGCTGCTTAGCACTTTGAAAATAAGACTCAGACCTTCATAGTTAATTGGAGAAAACAGAAGATCTTGAAAGCTTCCCAAGTGCAATATATCCAGGTAAAGGAATATACACCTACAACTGGAAAATCCTTTTAAGCTTGTAACTGTTACAGGCTAAATAATCCTTTATCAAGGAACATTAAGGTAATTGAGGACAGCTAAGTTAAGGACATTTCAATGAGTCAAAGATAGCACACTCAAGCACTGAAGTTAAGAATGGTTCTTTTAGTGTCCCTGGACTCTGAACCTGCTGAGCTGATAAGCTCCACAGGGGAATGAGCCAGTAGGAAAATTAACAATTAGAAAAAGGCCCAGGATCAAGGAACTTGCAAACTTCACTGCTGAAGATGACTGACCTTGTAAGTGCTACTAGCTGAATAAGCAGATCAAGGACTTAAAATACCTGTTGGGAAAGTCTGTAAACCCTCATTGTAAAATTGCTCCATATGGCTTTCCCTTCCCTTTCTCCCCACCTACCCCCAGCAAAGTAGAATAATTAAATATAAGCATCTTTCCCAACCAATACTTCCTGAAAACTCAACAATCTAGCATAAATTATGCAGCATTAGGAGTAAAACAGTCACTCAACAAAAGTCAGGTGCTTCTTAAGGTAAAAATATTGTGTCTGCATTGTTACTTCAGCTAGATTGCACATTGGCATTATTTTATATTCTTGTTCTCCTTGTTAAATGTTTTATGGTTTATGTTTTAAATATGCTGGTATATCAAAAACTGTTGTGAGAATCCATCTTCTTTGTCTCCCCTCAGCCCTACCCTTTACATTATATCTTAATATAGTTCATCCTGGTAAAATGTTTACTTAATGAAAAGTATAAATCATTCCAAGTAAATTTTGCCTATGATTACAGTCTTTGATTCCAGGGCTTTACCGCTGTGTAACATCCCTTGCAATTTCTAAGACTTCTGTGGAGCTTGATCCCTAGAATATTTTGTTTTGCACATTAGGTCACTCCTAGAGAAGAGGTAATATTATTACCCTGGGAGAATATAGGCTGTATTTTAATCCCATTTTGAAACAATATGGACTAGATTTTTATACTTAGAACACATAGCTGCACAAAAGAGTAAGGTTTTGTCTACATGGGAAAGTTGCACATACTGGTTTCAAAACTAATTTAATTAACCTGATGAAAATTCCTATATGGACACTTATTTTGGTTTATGTACAGATTATTCAGGTTTAGCTGAAACATACTCCGAATTGACTTAACCTTCAGACACATTTATGGGGTAATGTTATACCTCATGAGCATATATGTTGTGATAACTCATGAACTAATGACCCTCCACCTATGCTGTTTTAGGACATTGTCACCTATGCACATGTACACAGTTCAATGGGGAAAATTTTTTAACAAGATATAAATTTTTTTCTGTATCAAAAAAATACATGGGGTACAAATATACCGCAAACATGTTGCACTGTTGTCCTGAATTTTTAGTAGTTTTCTATAAACGTGTTCTCTTCTAGTGAGCGTATGTTGTATAGTAATAGCCTATTCTAAGTGATATTGCATTGCAGTGACTGTGGTTGCTGCATACAGTCACGCTAAGGAAGGTTGGTCCCTTCACAACCAGGCCTGTTACATATCCCCAGCACAGAGTAGACTGATGCTAGCTCTCTTTACCTAACACTCTTGAAAGGATTTTCTGTCTAGTATTTTGCGCCAAACACTGCTGACTCAGGAAACTCTTAAGGGGATTTTCTGTGTTCTGCAATTCAAGATGGCAAACAAATGGGCATGCTATTCTGCTTCCAACCTCATAAAAATGATTTGCAACTCTGAAAACAAGTCATTGTATGATGACAACATAGTAGATGATACTGACTGTTCCACAGATCATGTGGAAAGTTGCTCTGAGAAGGAAGACCATGTTTCCAATGATTGTTCATCTTCAAACAATGAGGAGCTCATGTTCAGCCATGGTATAAGACTGGAAGAAACATAGTGGGGGATAACTTCTTCACCAGTATTCAGTTTGCTGAAGAGCCACTGAATGAAAATGTGATGTGTGTTGGAACAATCTGATGAAACAAGACAGACATACTCAGTGAGATGCATCCCCATCTCAGCAGAGAAAAATTGTCATCCAGTGTCCAGGTTTGCTAGGGCACTCACCCTGATTTCCTATGTTCCAAACCAGGGCAATTCGGTAATATTGCTATTGGAGATGTATCATTACAAGGTTGTAGAAGGAGACAAAGGAAACTAGAAGTGGTGTCAATAACATGGACAATCCTTCAAGAATGTACTCCTGTATATGCAAGATAAATAAGTGGCCAATGGTTCTTTTCTTCAACATGCTTATATTGCTGGCATTACAAGTTTCATCATTTGGGTCAACAACAATCTTGCTTGGCAACACACTTGGTCAAAACAAAAGAGATGCTTGTTTTTTTATAAATCAAGGAGAACGACTCAGATGCACATATAAAGAGAAGAATCCTTGATTCCCATCATCTCGCCATGGCCAGCAACAGCTGCACTCATCTCTTGGCTATCATCGAAAACCAGCCACCATGAGAGCACCTAGCGAACTCAGCAGCAGACACTACCACATTTGCCCATGGTCAGCTGACCAGAAGAGTCACAAGCAACGTGGAGAATGCAAAGCATTTATATGCACAGAGCACTCCATATTGATGCTGATGTGTGAACATTGCATATAGGCTCACAATGAGACTTTCTAGTTCTTTCAATTTGCTAGTTAACGTTTTTGGGCTAAAGAATTGTTTTTTGTTTCTGAATGCATTTGCGGTACAATCTTCCCTCATGACATAGTTAATGTAACTTGTTTTTCTGACACTGGAAGAAGGTAAACTAAGGGTATGTCTACACTTAAATTTCCAGCTTGTGGAGACATACTGGCATTAGCTCTGATCAAGCCAGCACACTAAAAATAGAGTATAACTGAGTGGTGGGAGGGGCTAGCCGTGCCTAGCGTATTGAATGGGTGTGTACTCAGGGCAGCTAGCCCCTCGCACTGCCACAGCTACGCTCTATTTTTAGCATACTAACTCAATCTGTGCTGATACACATAAGTCTCCTTGAGTGGGGAATCATACTCTCAGCTCAAAGTGCGAACATATCCTAAATCAGTTCAAATTCACACTATAGGTTAAACCTGTGAAACTCTCTGATGAAGACAAACCCATACAAGGATTAACAAACGCCCTTACTCTTATGTAGGTCACCTGGACTTGGGTCCAAGTACATAGTAATCAGAGCATTTATTCACCTACATACTCCCTCTCTGGGGCATATGAATGAGGAATGGGCAAACCTTTAGGATCCCCTCGTCGCCCTTCCTTTTCCCCCTCCTCATCCCATCCCACTCTTTGTTCGTATAAACATGCACTCTTCTATTTTATGCTAAAATCTCAAAGATATCAAATGTACAGGGTAATAGATAAGCAATAGGACTAGATTTACTGAGCTGAGCCAGAGTGGACAGGCAGGGTAGTAGTTTATTGCGGGTATAGGCTAACAGAAAATTACTAACCCCTCCCTAACTATAAGGAGGATCCCTGGGTAAAATTGTGCCTCAGACATGCCTCTGAATAACAATGCCTCCTGAGGTGGGGCAGCTTATGCACCACCCCAGCTCAGGGCTGTCCCGAAAGTCAATATCTAGCCCTATATGATTATCTATTACCCAGGATATTAGACTTCTTTGAGAGACTTTAGCATACATGGTTCTATTGCATGTTCAGACTCACTGAAACCTGGAGGAGGGGTGCTGAACATCTGATATAATGGAGGAGTCAAATTTCTGTTGCAGACACTAATCTCAGAAGTTGCACCTCTAACTACCCGATTACAGGGGCACATTAGGTGAATAGAGGTTTAACTACACAACTTTGTGCCCACAACTCATTTTGCAAATGCAAAAAAACCAAACAGAAAAACCACACACATGAATTTGTCAGATGCAGTGCAAAGAGTAAGGCCACATTTCAACCTGGCTGAAATACAATTAAGTAATGTTGAAGGCTAATGAAAAAAAAAAAGAAGGCAGTGGGCCCTTATTTCCGTATTTGTATCAGGATAAAGTAGGCTGCACTGCAGAACAAGTAGTTTTCATAGAAAATATCTTAGCTGATACAAAGACATAACCTTGTCACCTTCTGTTTCTTTTCCTGAAGTTAACATTGTCTTTGTGCTTCTGGTATCTTGCAGCTTTAGCGCAAAACACTGAGTCAAAATAGTGCTTCTTTTGTCTCTTTATTTTTGTCCTTTTTCTCAGAGCCTTGAACTCTAGATAGACCTTGAGCCTTGAATCAAACAACTGTGCTCTCCAGATTTAAGAAACTGGCACCTTCATTAGGATTTCAGCACATATAGGGCCTGATTCTGTTCTCACTTACGTTGATGTAAATCAGGCATAATTCCTTTGTGGTCACTGGTAGAAAATTGGTTTATGTGAGACCAGACTTGGCCCCAGGCTTTCAGACAATTGGGAAAGAAGCCACAACGTATCTTCTGATTACTCTTAACCAAAGTGTTCTTCCCCACATAGCCTTTTTTCCCCAAAGTACCAATTTCTTTTGAGCTCTTCTTTCCTTTAAGACTCCTCTAGAATGAGGACAAATGAGATTGATGCTCACATTCATCAGCACCCCAGTATTGGAGCATTGGTGCTGCTATTGATGTGCACTCACTGTTGGTTTGTTGGTTCAGAAGCAATTGTATCTCTTTTAGGTGTCTGACTTGAAAACTTCTGAAAAAAAATAAATGTTTAAAAGTTTAGCTCAGTAACAGAATATGCTGTGTGACTAGACTTAAAATAGCAGATACCTTTAAAGGGCAACAGGGGTGGATCACTTGATTACCTGGTCTGTTCATTCCTTCCGAAGTACCACTGTCGGAAGACAGGATACTGGGCTAGATGGACCTTTGGTCTGACCCAATATGGCCGTTCTTATGTTCTTAAAACAAAATGCTTGGAAAAATCAACTCTTCCTCTCTCTTCATGCCAAGTTCTGAGTTCAGGGTTTGGTGTTTCTCTTGCAAAAGTTGATAACTAGTACTACTGCAAAGAAATGTTTTTGCTTTGGTTGTCATCAACAATCAGAAGGGAAACCTGAACTCGGGTCCTGGCAGGTGAGTGAAGGAGGGATGGATTGTCAAATATTTTGTTTTGCAATGCATTTTAACTTTTAACTCTGTACACTGAGAGCCAATCCCTAGCCTGGATCACACAGTAAGTAATAGGACTCTGCGATGGGGCATTCCAAAAGAGCAAAAAGTGAACTCTCAGTGGCTCCTGTGTATCCATTCTACTGGGGAAATTGCTGGAGAATCCATAGGTTCAGCCACTGCATCTTTGCCTAAATATCTCTGCTGTGTCCCCAAATCCCTTTTTTGTTGAGATGTAGGGAGTGCCATGAAGCATCGCTCTGCAGACAGCAGAAGGAGTGGACCCCCTTTCTCAGGGTCCTGGCATCCTCGCTCTCCTTTCCTCTGCACAATTGCAGAGGTTCTGCTCTGTTATGCACCTCTGTGATTATCGAGAAGGGGGAAGATTTATCCCATAGCAATTATTCTGTAATATGCGGAGGACAAGGGGAAAATTTCAGATGGGGAATTTGTAGTAGGAAGAGAGCCTGACACAACAAATGAATGAGATAGGACCTGCTCACAGAATTTGGCAAAAACAGAGCTAATATTGTAAAAATACACATTCCTAAGAAGTGCTAGTTACAGAGTGCTTATGCAAACACATCCAGATATTAAGTGGTACCAAAACATCCCCATATTAATGATGGTACAAAAACATTCCCCAAGGATAACAAGAACACACTGACCCCTCCTAAAAGGATAAGGTCAGGATAACAATATGTAATAAAGATGTTTTAATTGAACCAACACCAGGTTAAGTGGGGGCATAATTGTATGCCCATATAGTCACTAAAAACTTGATTCTGCCACCCTTTTTAATGGTGGGTCATATCTTACACCCTAAGAAGCCCTATTCAATCACTCACACTCACTTAGCAAGTTGGTAAAGGTCTAGAGAACTCTAAGAAGTCCAAGCTGTTTTGCTTTACATGCTGGTGAACTGAAGAAAGGTATAGATTCAAGTAGCTTCCATCCTCTAAATTATACCTGCTTCTGACTCTATGGCATGTAAGTGACACCCACTTTGATTCTGTTACAAATGTTAGAAAGGCCATGTCACTTACACAACCTTATGCATTGCTTCCAGATCGGTTTTCTTAAAAAAAAAAAAAAAAAAATACACTCAGTAAAGATACCTTTAAGACATTAGAAACAAACCCTCCTTCTCTAGCAGAACCATCCATATTTTTGTGCAGGAGAACGCAGGCCAAAGTGCTGTTTACACCAGAATACACACAGCTCTCTAAAGTTACATTCATTTGTTGTGTCAGCATGTAACCCAGCTGTCAGCTGAAGTGCACCTAGCACTAGTCCTCTTTGATTGGAATTAGCTGTTTACACAATATGTGACTCACCAAGCCAAGTCATTGCAAGCCCGGAAAAAATACATATCACAACAAAAAATTAGTCAGTTACAAACTGTGTATGTTACCACATGTGATTCATTTGTACAGTAACTGAATTATTTTGTTGCTTATAGTCCAGCCAATCCCCTTTCAGATCCTTCCAAAATAAATGAAAAATGTCATTGCTGATAATATGAAAGAACTCCATTGGAGTCAGTGGAGTTACTCTAGATTTATACCAGATTTGCACCAGAGGAGAATCAAGCTTCAATATCCCGATAGTGTAAGCTTTTACTCGTGCAAATAGTTGAGTAATAACTACATTGGCTTGATTCTCCTCTGGTGAAAATCTGAAAGATTGACTTCAAAATGTAAGGGTTTCCAGGAGTGGGACCTAAACACCCAGTTCTATCATCCTTCTTTGGGAAAAGCTTCTAGAGATGAGGAATTGTACTGAATTTTTAGAAAAGTATATATAGATATGCAAACAGGCAGAGAGACTAAAAATACAAATACCAAATAATATGGTTAAAATGAGGGAAAGGGGGAAAACAAATTCCTGTGTGGCTATTGTTTTGTGTTCTTCAGATATCTCATAACTGAGGTTCTACAACATTAGAAATATAGTTGAATGCTAATCTGCAGATATATGTTTTCTTATTAGTACTAATAGTACCTGGCTCTTTTATAAAGCACTTGGTAGATCTCAAAGGGCTTTACAAAGAAGGAATCATTAGCTCTGGTTTTTAGAAATGGGGAAACCGAGGCACGGATCATTGGTGTGACTTACCCAAAGTCACTCAGAAGCCAGTGTCAGAGCTGGAAATGGAACCCACATCTGCTGAGTTCCAGTCAAATGTCCTATCCACTCACATGCACTTCCTCTCAGTGTCTCCAAGAAGTATAAATCTAAAAAATATCCAACACCCTCCTGGAAGATTTGCCTGTGTGAGGATTACAGGATTGCTGCTTTAGAGGTTAACTTTCTGTTGAAAAACACTTGGCCCTTTTGGAAAACGAGTGCTTCCATTGATATTCTTATTTTATTTCAAATATGAAGTTAACGCCTGCCTTTTAATTATAATGGCTTAACACAAGTTTCTTTTATATCATCTATCAATATCTCTACATTAGTAGATGGGGCTACTGCCTCTGCTAGGGGGGTTGATCTCATTACAAAGATACTTGTCTGCAGGTGCCTAATTTGATGATGTGAAGGGACCTCTGTATCTGAATGAAGTCCCATTGACTTCAGTGGGGCTCCATGTGGGTACAAGGGTCTGCGTGAAGGGAACCACTTGTGGAACTGAGGGCTAGGACTAGGAAAAGGAGATGTCAAAGTGAATTCTCTAATATATATATATATATATATTTGGACACTTGAAATTAATTTCACAACTCTAAAGTTAACAAACTTAAAAAAAAAAAAAAAAAAAAAAAAGGTTGAAACATTGACTTCCACTGCTGTTTAATGGGAAAGCTGAATCTCCCAATCCTACCCATCATCATCATCAAGTGATTGGATCGCTTGTTCATTTTTAAAATATATTTTGGATTGTATCTACGTATCTATTGTGCTGTTCTTTGTAATTGGATGTAGTGGTTAGAATGTGGATGATGTTACAATGGAGCTATCCATTAAGAAAACACACAGACAAGGCCTAAATGTTAAATTCCTTAGATGTTGCCATTTTGAAAGGAGGGTGAAGTGTATCTCATCCCTTTATGGATAGCAATGGTCAATATCTTAAGGATACTGATCTGGTTTTAAGTGCTACTGTGTAAAACAGAGGCAAAAATACCCTGCCAGTTTTCCCTGAACAAAATAAAGAACAGGCAGGATTACTTGAGTGGATTTGCCATGTCTCAGAGGCCTGCTTGACCTTGTTTAGTGGCACTTTAATGAGACTACTGATAAAAATTTCAGCATGAGCCTTTCAACTATGACAAGACTGACTCCTAACAGCCTCTTCAGCTCCGTAAAGCACATCTCCGATTCTCTGGTTTGTCATCTTGATGCTATTCATTTTGCTTTCTGTCCCCTCAACACCCTGCTTAACTAACCTTGAGAAAAGTAATTATGCACTCAATATTGATTAGTAAGGATCCATATTTAATTATGTGTAACATGTTCCACTCTCAGAGTTTTAGTTCTTTGTTCATTGATGCACATCGGGTCAGATTGCTATGTGCTTTTAGCCACATAGTAGTGATCTTCACACTATAGTGAATTTCCTCCCTTCCTTAGGTTGCACAAGGAAGCGTGTTATTTCCTGCTTTCTTCAAGAAGCTAGTGGACCAGTCTTTTGGTACACATGTCTAACCAGTCATTCCTCTTTGTTGGGCTTTTACTTATTTATTTACCAAAGGGGATCTTTTTATATGCTGACATGGTTGGAGCAGAGCTATAGGATTTATGTGCAGTATCTGTGGTGATAACCTGAAGAGAGTTCAAACATACACTCGGAGGTTCTTTTTTTTTAGGTCACAGAGACAATTAGATCACACTTGTACAGAACTTCTTCTTTCCTGACTCCTAGATTTGCTGCAACATAAACTTTGCCAGCACAAAAAGGAGATGTAATTAAAGGTTCTTCAGCTCCAGTACTTGCTTGCTGTGTGCTTTCACTTTTTATAAACACCCTCTTTAGAAGCCACTTGTGGTAATTTACCTTCAGTTAATAGTCAAAGTTGTTTAAAATAATGCATCAAGTTAACCTTCTTTTAGAGTATTGTGATCAGGCCGCCGAGAGCGGGTTCAGGCCCCGGTGAAAAAAAATTTTCGGGTCCCCCAGCAAGGGTGGACCGACTAAACAGGGCCGATGAGAGTGCGGGGAAGCCGGGCCTCCTTACGGACCACCAGGCCCCGGTAATTTGTACTGACTTCCCTCCTCTCTTGTCGGCCCGGATAGTGATTATAGGTATAAGTAGAGATGGTCCCAAGCAGGAACCCAAATCTAGCCTTACCCACCTGCCTCCCCCCCCCCAAATCTCAAAAAGAATTCAGACT
This sequence comes from Trachemys scripta elegans, assembly GCF_013100865.1. Taxonomy (NCBI): domain Eukaryota; kingdom Metazoa; phylum Chordata; order Testudines; family Emydidae; genus Trachemys; species Trachemys scripta. The sequence continues at coordinate 17,846,004 of NC_048302.1, forward strand.
AAAATCTTTGCATCTGAAACCATCCCAGGGGTTTTTGTTCCAGGTCAGATTCAAAACCAGAAGGAACTTTCTCTTGGTCTGGTTCAGATGTGGGCTGAGTGGCAGAAATTTCATGAGACTAGCTCACAAAATATCAGCACCACTGAATGCAAACGTTGACCCTGATTCGGTCTCGGTCTCTGAATCCTAGCATAAACTGAATCCAGATCCAAACGCTGTCTCCTTAGCCAAGCTGTTGATGATAAAATGCATGTTCTAATTCTATATGAAATTCTTTAGAGAGCCCAGTGCAGGCCAGAGCACTCTGATTGGGTGCTGGGTGGATTCCCTAGAGATAAGAGGACCCTTCCCCGCCCCTGCATCATGGAACTGCTCCATAGAGGTTAGTTCAGCCCAGTGGCTGAAATAGCTTCTACAGGCTCTTCTATAGCCCCAAACTTGAGGGGCAAGTTGTAAGGATTTGCATCGGAGTAGATCCTCCTGGCCCTTGTGCACGTTTACATGGGAAGTCCACATGAAACAGAGCTCTGCATTGCACAGGAGATATGCAGCCCCAGTGTGCCACTCTTCAGAACCAGGCCTTCCACCTCCCCCACTTTATACAGGTTCTGCTGTCTTGGGAGCTTCCATGGCCACAGAAGAAGGGCCGGGGGGAGGGGAGGGGCGTTAATTTCCCACTCATAGGCTAGCAAATTATTACCCTCTGGAACAAGCTGGGAAAGGAACTGTGACTCAGAGACATACCTTGGAGTCACAAAGCATCCTTGCACTGCTCATGGGATGTTGGAGTTTACACATCACCTCTTGCTCAGGGCTGTCCCTAAAGCTGCAGTATTTTGCCCAGGATATGGCTGTACTGCAAAAGTGGACACTGATGCCTGTGTATATAGTTTCTACAGCCGCTTTGAGAATTATTTGAATGCAAGGTGTTCGAAGTGGAGGATCATTATCATTGAAGAGTTCTTTTGTTAGCAAATGGTCTGTATGAAAGAACAAAACAATAGAGAGTGTAAGGGAAATGCATAGATATTCTCTGGAAACACATTAAATTAACTCATAGGCTATACTATAAAATATACAGTAGTGTCCCGGGGTACTTCTATTTATGTCAGGAGCAGTTCTGGTTAAGCTGTAAGGACTACAAAGTGAAGTTGGATATCATTGCTCTTACTGAACTGAGAACAAGACACCCAGTAGTGAATAAAGGCAGGATGATAATCTTTCATGTGATGATGGTAAAGAATCACAAAAAGATATTATGTTCTTGGTTAAGGCAAGGAAAAAGTAAGGAAAACAGTATTATCCCTAAACCTCCTTTCTTCTCATTCTCTGAACAAGAACTTTCTCTAAGTTGCCTGGGCTGTCCAGCCCAAGGGAAAAAGAATTCTGAAAATATTTTGAAGAATCATTTGAGTATGAGGAAGAGAAAGGGATGCATTGTTTGGGTTTGAGAGTCAATCAATCATATCTTGGCTGACAACCATAAATATAAGAACATGCCAGCAATGCTATAAGAAATCTTGTGGCCTCCTTGACCAATCTATCAAAGCTATCAAGCTCTTGACTCTGTTATAATGGGAGAAATAACTTCTGGCAACACTAACAGACAAAGAAGAAAGTTTCAAATTTCATGGACTTCCAAAGGTGGATCTGACTTCTGGAAGGACTGTAAACACTAGAGACAACAACAACATATATAGGCAAAGCAAATGTTAAACTGACTCACTGCATTGATTGGAACCTGATATCCTCTTTGACTGCCCTAATCAAGCTACCAGTTAAGATGAATGCATGTGAAATCAAGTGTAGCCCAATAGGCCCGTCACTTCATGTTAACATGCAAGCCTGAAGGAGTGGGGTAGTATGTGATGATTGTTCAAAGACACATTGTAAACCTGCTTGATAAATATATTTATCGGAAAGGGGCACAGCAATCAAACCTTGTTACCTTCTAGCCAGTGCTCTCAATTCACCAAAGTACAGCGATGTCCCCCCAGCACCGATGCATGGCATGCATTATCCTGCTATTTGTGTGAAACACTGCTTTTATGAAGGCCTCTTTATGGTCCTTCCTTGGGTGGTGGAGTCCACTCTCCTTCACTCACACTGTAATGATGGGCATCCTCTGGCAAGTGCCAGAAATCAGATTTCTAAAAACGTTCCTAAAATGAATCCCAACTGGTTAAAACAACAAGCTACTGCCACAGGGGGATCTTCACCTAGTCCAAGCCCCTGTTGATCCAGGAATGAGGGAGCACTTTCAGTCCTGGTGATACAAGGGCAGAGAGAACCTTTTGTTTTTCTTTGAGCCCCCCACCCCCAACCAGCTGAAGAGAAAACACTGAAGGGTTCCTGGGGAGTTCTTCTCATCAGAAGGTTTGCTTTAGGGTTGCCTTTGGGGGAAGGAACAGGGCAGAGAGAACTAGAGGAGGATAAACTGGAAATATCTGAGACAGGTCCAGCCAAATCCTTGGAGGTAAAAAGTAACAGAACTATTATTGCTTTAACAATAGAATGAGAAGCATAAAACTCTACTGTTAACTCCTGATCAATCTCCTAATTCAGTCAAATGAAAGGTTCTTGTCCACTTTGGTGGGAATTAGATCATGCTCAAAGTCACTTGCGACACCATTGGCTGCAATTTGGTAAAAGCCTACACAGCATTACTTGAAACCTTACTGGGCTCAGGAACATGCTGTTAGTAGTCCCTCTTTAACATGGTGCAAACTCACCACCACTGCGCCTCCTGCTGGCTTGCTCTGGAATTAGTTCATTCAGCTGTGGAGCGCCTTCTGCAGGTGGTGTCTTGGCCATTGTCTGCTCAGCTGTGTTGTTTCCACTGTCAAGACATGCATCGGTCTCTGGACCGCAGTGTCCTCTTCAGGACACCGCCAATCGGCAGTGCCCACTACTCCATTTTCCCCCCCTTCTGGGGGTATATCAGCAGTCCTAGTCCACCCCTGCCTTCATGGCTACCTGCCACCCCAAAGTCTAGTCCCTTACCTCAATGTCAAGGTGCAGTCCACGGGCCACGCTCCCTCATGGCAAGGTGCAGTGCAAGGGGGGGGGAGGGGAGAATCAGACCCGCCCACTACTCTCAGCCCCACCCCAGGGACCCTTGAGCGGCAGCCGCTTGCTGCCTTCCTCCACTCCCCATCACTGCCTGCCTTCCCTGGGCCACTTCCCCATAGTCCTAGCACCCACTCAGCCCTTGTTTCAAGGCCTGCAGTCTGGCTCCCACTGCCGTGCTACCCTGCCCAGCACTGCTCTGTCCAGGGTGCCACTCCTTCTACAGGAGCCAGTCCTCCTTCCTTGCTGATTGGGGGAAACTAATCTTGCCTCTGTGCTGCAGCCTTTATATAGGGCTCAGCCTGGCCCTGATTGGCTGCCCACAGGCCCTTTCTGATTGGCTGCCCATCTGCACAGCCTCTCTGGCCTACTTTAACCCATTTTCTCCTGGAGTGGGGCAGCCACCACACTACACCCTCATATTCCTGAATACTAAATTTACCTACAAATTATGGGTCTGCAAGATGCAGAGTGACTGGTGCTGAGAAATGCAGAGTGCTCACAGCTCTGAATGAGACCTATTCCTAATGTACTCTGTTAAAGTGATTCTCCCTGAGTCCTTCAGTGGAGCTTCTTCAGCTGGGCAAAAGGGGTCACCAGAGAGCAAAAAAGTGTTCTTACTCCTCCTGACTGCACGTAGGGGTGGATGACAAATTAAAATTCTGATTTGTGAAAAATTTAGCAATTTTAAAAATTGGTTTCATTCCAGTGTGGAACACAAAAGAAACCTTTTGCAGGGGAAGGAGAAGAAAGAGAGAAATCTATTCTGGACCTGAGAAACCTTCCTAACAAATCAACATTTTTTTGCTGAAAGATTCCCAACCAGCTCTAACCACATGTGCTCCCTCCTAGATGAAGTTAGAAGCACTAGGTCACATACAACCCCATGCAGAGAGTCAACAAAGGACTATGCACCACTTAAATACTCTAGGTTTTGAGAACTTAAGTAGGACCTAAGTGGTACATAGATTGCAGAGATCTTGTGCTGGCCCTGTGCATTAGAGGTATATTTCACCAGCTCAGCACCTTGCAGGATCTGGACCAGAAAGCCTCAAATATAAATGAAGACATAAAGATACAAAATGCACTCTGAAAACATTACAGAAATATGAGGATCAACATGACATTTAATTTTTAAAAGTGTCCTGGTTAGCTGCTAAATTACAGATGAGGAGGAAATGCTTCTGATGATACGGTGGCAAAATCAAATAGAAAAGCATTGGTGACAGTTGTGTCAAGTATAGTATCTTGTGAGCTTTCATATTATTCAGGTTGATGTCAAACGCAGAGCAAACTATATAAATGCTGAGCTTTGAGAAACTGAGTGAATAAATATGTGCCTACCATACCTCATATATAAAATATTAATATATTTCAATGCTAATTCTTCCCTACTTGCTTTCTGAAATATTTTGACAGCAGAGGTGCTGGCTCCAAAGAAGAGTTAATATTATTGGTGCAGACAAGCACTGAAAAGAATAACTAGCCCCTTTTTATTTAATGCTCAATGAATGGTCATTTTCCTATTCCACAGTGATAATTACAAGTGCCAAACTCAGTACAGTACAAACTGCATTTCTCCTGCATTATTGCTTAGTAGTATAGGGCTGGTTGTGAAGCAGAGCCAAACCCTGAATTCATTGATGTGCTCACAAGTAGTCAAGGATTAGTGTTTAATAAAGAGGAGGTCAACTATGACCAGTTTTAATTGCAGACGGGTGGCCTGAGATAATTTAGAGTGAAATATTGTGATTTTCTGCCAGCTTTGGAAAGGAAGAAATGTCAATTCTCTGAACATCCTTATTACTGGTGGTGGGAAAACTCCAGTGACAACTAGAATTGTCCATCCAGTATTTTGGATCCCTTGCAATCAGGTGTCTGACTCAGACGAGGAGGCAACACTATACCAAGGTCAAATGTTCATGCTAGTTGTGTTGGTTCTTTTGATGGCCTTTGACATTGTGGATCATGAAGTACAGCTCAACTATCTATGGCACGTGACAGGTGTGGGTAGAAGGAGCTATGTAGCTTAGTGTGGGTATTGGTAAGGTCTACATCATCTTCCCAGTAAATCGGTACACTATGCTGTGGGTCTGATTCTCAGGTGTACCATACTTGCCTTTGGGGCAGGAATGGAGAATGAGGAAACATTGGCTTTTAAGCTACTTTTGTGCACCCCATATTCTGGGGGCTTTCAAGGGCCTGCTCATCTGCTGGCATAAGTTAGAGCAACCTCAGGGCTACTTCAGTGTATGCTTTGCTTTCAATGCCCTCCCTGACCCGCAGTGGGCTTTAGAAAGCAGAGAATACCTGTAATGCAATGGGACCTAGTCATGCCTGCAATGACCCCTATGATGAGGCCTGGGAAGTGGGTTGGTGTAAAGCCAGTTCTTCACGAGCCGGGAAGGTCCCCAGCACAAGGGGGCTGTTTACAATCACTTTAAGGCCTCGTTACACTGCCAGAACAATGTAAAGGAGTCTCAGTATAACAATTCCCACAGTGCCTGAATATAGTGGGAATGTGGATGAACAGCAACTGGCTAGCATTCAGTCCTACCAGGAGGAAGTTGGGGAGAAGGAAAAATGTTTTGAAGAAACAGATATAAAAGGGACTTCACCTCCCCTGGAGGGATGTCTATCCTGTAATGTGTCAAAAATGGTATATGCTCTTGGATCCTCCTTGATTCATTGCTCCTTTTAGATGCCCAGGTAGCATGGCCTTTGTGACAGAGATCCACCCATTCCCTCACACTTCTATTAAAGAACAGGGAGGAGAACTGGGACCTCTGGGGATAAATGATGGTTTTTAATCTTGTAGGGTGTTAGGATAATAAAGTGATAGTACTATATAAAAGCCTATACATAAACAGAGACTCCAAAGGGGTCTTTTATCAGGGGAAATAGTATATACATTGCTGAGGTCATGACATTGCTGTTACCTCAGTAATTTTGCCCAGATTTGCCCTTGCTTGATTTACCCCTGTTGAAACCCTCTTCCATGCTATCACCTCACCTTGTTCGTGTCAGCTCCCTTCACTATGGCTTCCCCAGGCTCCAGCTTTCTGGCTTTCTTCCCCCACTACCTGCCTTGTCGGAAAAAAAAAAAGTCAGAAACACCACCTCATGTTTAAGTAACTTTGGTAGCTCTCCATTAATTTCAGAGGTCCGTTCCAAACTGACCTTATTTTAAAACTCCCCATGAACTCACTTCAGTCTATTTCATTGGCATTTTCTCTCTCCACTCCCCTCCCTTGTATTCTCTGCTCGTCTACAGTTGACCTCCACGCTGTCCCTCCACACAGCTTGAACCTATGGTTCAAGAAATTTCTTTGCTACAGTTCCTGCCATCTGGAACAGCTTTCCTGTACCTCTCTGCCTCATCAACTCTCCCTCTAGTTTCAAATCTCAGAAAACGTATCTTTTTCTCTCCCTCCTGTACCTCTTACTTTCTTTGCAACTATTTATTATTTAGCATGTCAACTCTATTATTTAACTCCGTAAAGCATTTAGAGATGAGATATGTATGTAAAATGCTATACAAAATAAGGGTGGATTGTGTTATAGGAATTTTGAAACTTCTCACAAGAAGTATTGTCCTGATCCTTCTCACTTACCCTGGTTTTTCCCCAGTATAACTCCCTTAGGACTGGTCTACACTAGAAGGGGGGGGATCGATCTAAGATACGCAACTTCGTATAAGAATAGCGTAGCTGAAGTAGACTCATCATAGATCGATTTACCTCGTGTCCTCACGGTGCGGGATTGATGGCCGCAGCTCCCCCGTCGACTCCGCTTCCGCCTCTCACCCTGGTGGAGTTCCGGAGTAGACGGGGAGTGCGTTCAGGGATCAATTTGTCGTGTCTAGATGAGACGCGATAAATTGATCCCTGATAGATCGATTACTACCCGCAGATCTGGCGGGTAGTGAAGACGTACCCATAGCTTTAACAACGTCATCACTGATTTATGTGAGTATAGATGAGAGGAGAATGGGACACAATTTGTGTTAAAAGAAGACTTGCCAGCTGTCCTGGCCAGTACATAATGGGCCAAATTCTGTTCTCATTTGCCCTGTAGTGGGGTCTAGCCTCAAGATCAGGGAAATGCACAGATAACATAAAGCCACCTTTAGTACAGTAAGCAAAGGGGATGCTACAAATAAATCTTATATACTTAAGTACAACTAGATTGGCAAGTAAATAGATAGACTATACTTAAAAAGAAGACAGTTTATTTTTTTAATTCTCACTACTTTTTTCTTTAACTTTTTTTTAATCTTTACAATACATTATACTAAGATTCTGAATATATTCAGAGCAACCGATGTATGCGCATTTGGAGTCACTAATCACTCTAAAGCCACTCATCCACCTTTGTCATGCACGCACACTGAGATTTGGCTACACTAAGGTTTTTAAATTGCTAGAAGTTGCTTTATTTCAAATTTGGAGTCTTACACATTCCAGATCTAGAGCTAGGATAAATCAGGCATCAACAAGACATGGTACATGCTGCCCCTGGAGGTTCCGCCACTGGCAAAGAAGTCAGGCACTGCTGATTATTAAAGTGGCTTACTGTATACCTTGGCTTAGCTGACTAAAAATCTGATCCAAAAAGCCCATTCAAATTGGCAGAAGTCTTTTCATTTACTTCAGTGGGCTTTGGATCAGGCCTTTATTGCATTGTTTCAGACCATATTTAAATACACCTTGAGTTTTGGCTTGTCTCAAACTAGATCAATTATTCCCAGATGCACTTTTCAGAAAATAATTATTTTCATTTTCCATGTGACCTTTAACATGAACAGCAAGTAATATGAGAATTTTGTGGGTGGCTGGCTTGACTTCTGTCCTAGAAACTCCAGACTGCCCATGCATAACCTTTCTCGAGTAGAAAAAAAAAATTCAGATTGATTTGGATGTGAGCACAGCCAAAAGGATTGAAAGCTGGCTGAGGAGACAGTAACTTGGGAAGTATTTTAAACCAGTGAGGACAGAGAAATAGTAAGAAAAGAGACTAGAAATATGAGCAGGAAATTACAAAGTGAAATTCAAATTGCAAAAGGCAAGTTAATAGATCTAGGCCAAATTCTGCATTCACTTACATCTTATGTAGTCCCTTTGTGCTTGATCTTCCTCTCTCACTGGTTTTAAATTGGTACAAAAATTCCATTGGCTTCAGTGAAGTTACTCCTGGCTTGTCCCAGTGTAAATGAGAGAAAAATCAGACCATTAGACTTTAATCGGGTTACATGGGATACAAGTCAGCAGCAGAGGAAAAACAAACCAAAACCCACTAACTCAACAGGAAGAAGATACTTGATGCATTTACAGGACCTCTTGTTCATTCAGTGCACAGGATGGATACGCAACTGGTAGTATAAAGATTGCACAGGGAACCTTAAATCTGGCATTTCCTAACTTTGGATTGCTTGATTTTGCAATCTAAAATAACAGTTTTCTTGTAGCTTTTTATGTAATATTTATATAGCTTGGCTAATTATGAATAAATGGGGAATGTAATTATTATAAACCTCTAGAAACACTGCAAGTTAAGATCTCAAATACTAAGGAGAGTGAGAAATTAGGAATGATGGTATGGAATTGGGTAGAGAAGAGTTTCAATTTAACATCAGGAAACCGTTCTTCACAGCAAGTTTTATTAGAAGGGAATAGTCTTGATAAAAGTCCCATTTCTTGGATATGTGAAATTAATCAGACAGAAGCACTGGAGAATAAATACATCATAGGAAACAATCTTGTATTGGCAGAGAGACAGAATTAGATAACCATAAGGTTATATATAGCTACTGTGGATCCTGCTATGATTTTAATTAACTACCTTATAACTAGGGTCCTGCCAAATTCACAGTCTATTTTCATCAATTTCACAGTCATAGGATCTTAAAAATCTTAGTTTTCATGATTTCAGATATTTAAATCTGAAATTTCACAGTATTGTAATTGTAGGGGTCTTGACTCAAAAAGGAGTTGGTGGATGGGGTTGCGAAGTTATTGTATTGTACTGCTACCCTTACTTCTGCACTGCTACTGGTGGAAGTGCTGCCTTCAGAGCTGGGCAGCTGGAGAGTGGTAGCTGATGTCCAGGAGCCCAGCTCTGAAGGCAAAGCTGCTGCCAACAGCAGCGGAGAAGTAAGGATGGCAGGTATGGTATTGCCACCCTTATTTCTGCGCTGCTGCTGGCAGAGCGCTGCCTTCAGAGCTGGGTGCCCAGGCAACAGCCGCCACTCTCTGGCCTCCCAACTCTGAAGGGCAGCAGCGTAGAAGTAAGAGTGGCAATACTACAACCCCTCTAAAATAACCTTGTGACCCCCCCTCTGCAACTCCCTTTTGGGTCAGGACCCCCAATTTGAGAAACACTGGTCTCTCCCTCATGAAATCTGCATAATAAGGGTAAAAGCACAAAAAGACCAGATTCCATGGTCCATAATTGCATTTTTCATGGCCATGAATTTAGTAGGGCCCTGCTTCTAACAGGAATAACAGGAGTCACAAAAATGGCTCCTGCAAAATGTTAGCAGGAGAGTTAATTACCTAACTTCCCTATTTCTTGAGGATCAGTACTCATTTGAAAATTCTCACACACTGATATATTTAGAACCCAACAGCAGCCTAGTTCAGGCTGGCTGTCACACATGTAGGATGGCTGCTATGTACAAGTGACAGCAATAAATATACTTTTAAAAATAGCTCTGTAAAGTCTAGGACCCAGTGTGCTGTAATGGTCTAGGCAAAAGATGAGGAGCCAGAAGGGTCCTGCAGTCCGAGTCTGAGTTTACTGATCTCAAGCTGTAAAACAAAACTATAAAACTTAGTTTTCTGGCATACCCACCACAGCCATACCAAGATGCTGGATCTACATTATGCAGATAAACAAGATATGTTTTACAGTGCATCTACTTTTATATCTACTTCACTATAAGTATTGTGACAAAGTTCCTTCTCTATCTTGGTGGGTCCTGCGCTTATTGGCGGATTTTCTTGCCTCAGAGATTCACCATGTGGGTTGGGGAACAGCCCAGAAACCTTCCCCTCTGGTAGAACCCACAGTCCAGGTGAATTGGGAGGTTTGGGGAGAACCCAGTCCTGCCCTCTGCTCCAGGTTCCAGCCCAGGGCCCTGTGGACTGCAGCTGTCTAGAGTGCCTCCTGGTGCAGCTGCGCAACAGCTACAATTCCCTGGGCTACTTCCCCCTGGCCTCCTCCCAACACCGTCTTTATCCTCTCCACAGAACCTTCTTCTTGGTGTCTGTTAATGCTTATACTCCTCAGTCCTCCAGCAGCACATCCTCTCATTCCCAACTCCTTACACCCACACCACAAGCTGAAGTGAGCTCCTTTTTAAACCCAGGTGCCCTGATTAGCCTGCCTTAATTGATTCTAGCAGCTTCTTGATTGGCTGCAGGTGTTCTAATCAGCCTGTCTGCCTTAATTATTTCCAGAAAGTTCCTGATTGTTCTGGAACCTTCCCTGTTACCTTACCCAGGGAAAAGAGACCTACTTAATCTGGGGCTAATATATCTGCCTTCTATCACTCTCCTGTAGCCATCTGGCCTGACCCTGTCACAGTATATAAAAGAATCTATACATAGAATTTTTTCATTTAACTAAATGGAGCAATTAGGATTAGCGTACATAAAATGTACCTGCGTGCAAAACTTGCAAGTACATAGTATTTAGATAATGCATGTAGTCAGTACACAGTTAAGCATACTGTGCAAATATTGGGTCTGATTCTCCTCTGGTGTAAATTGGGTATAAATTGGATTAGTCAGGTAACTTTGACTGATACATGATTTCATTATATAGTTTTATATTGGTATGGCTCCACTGAATTCAGCATAAAACTATTCACGTGCAGTAGCAGCTTAATGACTTCAAACCAAAACCATTTCCACCAATGTAAATCTCCTTTCACACGAGTGCAAATTAGCAGTAACTCCATTGAAGTCATTCTTCCTACTCCTTTTATAATTGTGTACTATGATCCATATGCAGGATCAATCTGTTGTAGAGCTGAACAGGTATAACCGAGAGCAAAATAAGTCCAACAGAGCTTTTATAGCTGGTGGTGATGTGTGAGAAGGAAAGCTCTCAGAATGCATTTTGAAAGATGGCACTAAAACAAAATCAGTAATCACCCAGGCACAATAAACATAGAGAAGCATAATTAGAGTGGTGCAAAGAATAGAAGTTCCATTCTGTGCATGATTTAGAGATTTCAAATTTTGGCTATGTTCTGAATCAGTCTGAAAATTTTGAAATTCTCCATGATGGACAATTTAAAAAAAAAAAAAAAAGGTAATTTCAGGTCGTTCCAAATGTTTTGTTTTAACAAAGTCAAAATATTTCACTTCAATTTGACTTTTAAAATTTTTTATTACATTATAAAATACAACCCAAAATAAAACTGAGAAGACATTTCAAAATGAAAAATAAAAACATTTTGTTTTCACAATGCTAATTTTTTTTTCCTTTTCTAAACATGAAATTCGGTATCAATCAATCCAAAGTGTTTTAATTTCAATGGAATCCCATATTCCATCAGAACATGCTTCCATCAAAGTGTCACTGAGCAGCTCTACCCACAATAGCACTTTTTCACATACCAGAGCACAGTACAACCCCACTTTAAGACTACACCCAAAAAGTTTACAATCCTTTTGCAAAGGGGTATCTGCTAGAAGAAGTACTTTACATCAGTGTTCTGTGATCTACACTGGCTTCCAGTTCACTTCTAGTTGCAATGTGAGTGTTGTTTAAACCTTCAAAGCCTTCAATGAGCTGGATCTTGGAAACCTCTGAGACCTCTTCTCTCTCTGTGTGACACTAAGGCAGTTGAGAGAGCCTGAGACACTCAAGCTAAAAATCCCCCTGATTTAAATGTGAAGGGGATGCAGCCAGGGATGTCCCTCAACTGTGAAACTTCAATCCATGCTGGATTCATCAGAGTCTGAATCTGTTGACCTTTGTGTCACGTTGCAGGGCACATCTCATCTCCTTGCACTTTTCTTGATGGGATGAATGGTTGGGAGAGTTTGGTGGGGGATAATTGGGATTGTTGATTGTTTTTCTTTTTACACATTGGCATGATTATTTTTTTATGCTGAGTAACATTTATACATGTGCCAAGAGCATAGGATAGACATATTTTTTACAAAGGAATGCCAATAAAATAATATGGGGTAAGAAGGGACTGTTGACTTGAAGAAAGATATGCATAACTAAAGAAATATGAAGTAATGGGAGGAGGAGCAAACACTTCATGCAAGGCCCTAGTCCCTCATCAGAGTTGTGCAAGCTTAAAAACAATGTAAGCAATCTTACCTCTGGACAGAAATAACCGTTTGAGTTTTCCAAAAACGACACCTCTGAGACTTCCACTTTCTTTCCTGTATTTGTTTCCTGAGTTTGTGTTTGCAGGATAAAAACCTAGAATCGAGTAAATTGGACCCCGAGCCTTCCATTCTCAGTCATACAAGGCCTGTTACAACCTTGAAAGTCTATATTGAAGCATTTCTTTTGGATATTCTTGAGGATGAGGAGATCACTTCATAAGACTAACAAATACCTCAGCCATTTAATCTGACTTGCAAGTCAAACTTGACTGAACTGAGGATAGAAGAGGTAGCACAAGCAGAAGTAGACTAAACCCTTGGTAGAGATATATAATAATAAGATTGCAAGAGACCAAATGGATCCCAAGTGCCTAGATAAAAGATGGGCCTCAATTAAAGAAAATGGGAAATGTGTGACTTATGCAGATATGAACAGGAAAGGTTTGAAGCTTTTGTCACCACAACAGCTGCTGATGATGATTATACACATGTTACTGTCTGTTTTTTATTTTTATAGTTTTACCTGAGAAAGCCAGACAGATATCATTTCAGCTCCTTGATATTTACTGCATTTGCAAACCTCTGGATGACTTCCACACAATTGAATTGCGGGGAAAAAGTGTTGCATAAAAGCAGCCTACGTTTAAGAAGAGTGTAGGTTAAACTGGAAGGGGTATTTATAGGACTGAGTCAACAAATCAGCTTCAACTACCACCATACGTTTGCTTTTGGACCATCTGTAACTCTATTTCTGGATTGTTTAATCACATTTACAGGGGCTGATTCTCCTGTCATTTATACCAGTGTAAATCAGGGCTATCTCCAGTTTAGTCACTGTTGCTGATATGAATGCTGTAACTGAGAGGTGAATCAGGCCTAGAGAAAATTAAATAAATGCAATTTTTAAACACTGCTTTAATTGAATATGATAAAATAGTTTACAAGCCAAATAAAAATTGTGGGTAAGACAATTCATAACTAATCAAATCCACAACTGATGTCAATCAGCATAGCTTTTTTGAAGACAATGTGGAAACATTGATTTATACCAAGTGAGGATCTGGCCAAATAGTCCAACTGTTATAATTACTCCCACAGTCAGTGAGCTGGATGAATAATATACAATAATTTTTGTGAATCACCACTTAACTTTGTAAAATGAATTCATGTTGGGCTTGTGTGCCGTGCCATGCCCCTTTTGTGTGCACTCTGTGAGCATTGAGATAGTAAACTTTCCCTGATTTCAAAGTCTCAAGCATGAGTATTCACTGAAACCATGTGATAAATTTGCATGGGCAAGACGGTTTGCATGCACACCCAGTCGTGAAACAGAAATGACATCGTGACACTTGTCTGACATGTTATAACTCACCACTATAGCTTGAGCAGCTAAGATAGAATACTCAAAAAGAACTGTTCACATTCAGGACCTCAAGAGTGCTGTGTAAGCATGAACGCTTGTATTTTTCACTAACGGGAGTTAGTCCAATAAGAGAGATTACTTCACCCGCCTTGTCTCTTTAATATCCTGGGATGAACATGTCTACAACAACACTGCAAACAACATATTGTCGGACGAGGACTGTCCGTGGGGCCGTCTGTCCCTGTTGGGCTTACGGAAGCAGAGAAAGAACTGACAGGAACAGGATTGCAATGCATGACAGTTCTTTCTCTGCTTCCACAATATTCAGTCCACACTACTCAACAAATTCCCCCAAAATTAACTTTGGATAATGGATACCTTGGAGGAAATCATGATGTGTGGCGATAGTTCACAAACAGGAAAAGAGACTACATTAGTTTGATAAATTACTCATTGCAAATTGCTCAGATCCGCTTAAGCAGCAGGCACATTGTGAAAGCTAAGGATCTATGTGGGGGGAAAGGAATTATAAGGACTATTTCCCAGCAGACATGTATTTCCCAGCAGAAAAGTCTATTTCCTGCCATGTACAAGAACCCATCTAATGATCATTCCCAAAGAGCTTCCACCTCCATCCAGTTTCCAAGAGCTTATTATTTTAGTATGAGAAAAGCCTTCCCTTGTGGCCTGGATGACTTCAGAGTAAGAACAGTGGGACAGGCTGATGCAGAAGAGTACCTTTCAGGTTTCTGGCAGTGAACAAGGCCACAATGGTTTCCTTGCAAATTGTTCAGTCCCGTGAGATGCTGACACCCTCAATTCACACCAACTTCCGTGTGGGCTGCAGGTGCTCAGCACCTCACAGGGAGTACTGTGCACTTCATAGGAATGAACCCTATGTAGCAAACTCTGAGGGGAGTCTAAACTGGTATAACTCATACCTTCTTCTAATCCCCTTAGCAGGTATATTACACAAACTTAGACTTTGCTATGTCTGTACGTACAGAGCTGCAGCATCTGGTGAAGACGCTCTATGCCGATGGGAGAGAGCTCTCCTGTCAGCATAATAAAACCACCTCTGTGAGCAGTGGGAGCTATGTCGGCGGGAAAGCTTCGGTGCACATGAGCGCTTATGTCAGTGTAATTTATGTCGCTCATAAGTTATGTCAACATAGGCGGTAATGTAGACATAGCTTTCTACAGCAGCTCAGCTGCACTGATGCAGCATTTTAAGTGTAGACTTGCCCTGATTCAGATCTCACACACGCCAGTATAAAATCTACTCACTTCAATACAGCTAATGATTACATTGCTATAAGTGAAGTCAGAATCAGGCCAGTTAGTCTCCCTTAAATTTACTTACATACATAGGATGCAATTAAGAAATGTGCAATGATGTTAGACCTCATAGACCTATTTACACCACTTTACTCATATGTAAGGAAGTCCAAGTTGGTGTACCTTGCCCACCAAAAAGAATGAAGGATGAATAAGAAGGTGTGCAACAACAGAGCAGAGACTACTTTAACATGAATGCTTTGACACCCTCTTCCAGATTCTCATTTGATAAATTCCACCAGCTTAAACCCTTTTCCATGTGACCGAATGAGTGTCAAAGTCAGAGGGAGTCTGAGTGCAAGAGACTCTGACACCTCTGTACACAGCATCTCTGAATATGGCCCTAATGGTTCACAGATATTACCAAAACTGTTGCTACTACCATATGTAATAAATGCACTTTTCCATCTGATTCTGGGCCTGAGCCGCCTTTCTCTCATATAAAGGCTGCAAGAACTGACTCTTTACCATTATTCCTCCATATTCAAAGGCAAGAATGTTCTGCACAGCAAGTAATAAGAACAACGCTAATAAACATGGAGGAATATACAGTATTCTTCAGAAAAACTTAATTTAGGGGATCAGCATATTGGGATTATATAAGTACTTTTTACTCAGCAGAAGCAAGTATTCTGTGTGATGCTTTTTAAAAAACACTCATTCCACAGTGCAGGTAGAATAACAATTTTTACCCCAGAGAACACTCAAGTGACAGACCAAGTAACGCTAAGAGAAACTTTGAGCTGAAGTGTGATTTCCTCAGCCATTATCAGGTGCACTCCCGCGACTCAAATGCATTCCTCAGGAGAGAAAGCAAAGCCAGCAGAGCTTCTAACTAATTTACAAGAAATCGTTTTCTCCTTGGGAAAAGGGCAAGAAAGAGCAGTAGGTGGGAAAATTAACTTTATTGAGATCAAACTCTCAGAACTCAAACTGACATGAAATAGTCAATTATAGCAGAAACATAATGCGCCAGTCACAGAACACGAGACAAGGACTGTTGTCTTCAGTGGAGCTATGCCAGTTTACATCTGCTGAGGATTGGCCCCCAACAAGTACCATTTATGTGGTGAGCTAATAAAAAGTTGTTGTTTTATCCAAATTGTGACTCATTCCATCAAGTTTTTATTTCTGACGTAGTGCAGCCACAACAAATACTACTCAATTCGTTACCACTAATAGACAGTTGTAGTAGAATGCATTTCTATAGCACGTTCTGTGGGAGGATAACAAAATTCATTATAGATGGTAACAAGCCAGGTTTCTATCAGCTGATGATCTGACCCATTAATTGCAGTAATTATGTTTTTAACACACACACGCTGACCCCCGATCCCCGGTCAGATAAATAGGGATTATTATGCTCATTTTATAGATGGGGAAACTCTGAGAATCTTATAGTGAATCAGTGGCAGTCAGGAAGAGAATCCAGATCTTATGATTTCCAGGATCCATTCTGTGTTCACCAGGCCATGCTTCCAGATACTCATAGCGTCGTCATTCTATATTGTCACTGCACTTATGTTCCTTGGGCCGTTTGGTACAAGATGCAGTTGATAGATGAGGCAAATGACCAAAAGCAAGTCCGTGGCTGAACATCTCTTTCAGATTTGAACTAAATTTTTTATTCTGTTGCAACCTTTGTAGCTTCAGGCATCTCTACCCAGGGCTGTGTAGGTTCTGAAGACTTGTATACCAGTTATATCTCACAGTCTCTGTTTCCATCTCAGTACAGCACTGTAAAATATCATGGCATTCTGTGAGTACAGATCTTTTTGAATGATGCACAGAGAGAGAATCTGAGATATATGATAAGCAAATGTTAAAAATTACTCAATGGGGCAAATTTGTACCTTAAAAGTCCTTTTGGTAAATTCAGGATGTTGCCATAATACTCAAAGGGACACACCATAAAGTTGTTAAAAATAACACTTCTATCTGGATTAGGTATTTTGACTAATTTTTGTCACAAGCAACACTGATGATTATGATAACAAAAAGAGGGGAGAAAAAAGACACCATTTTTCAGTTTGTTTACAATTGTGCATTAGACAGTATGTTGTGCGTGTGTCACTGTTTCCACTGTACAGTCTGTTTTAGTCACTTTCCCTCTTGGGTGTGGTGGAGGAAAGTTCCCAAAGTAACAGGAGAGATGATATATTTTAAACTTCAGAAATTGGAAGGGGAGTCAGTAGCATGTTTTCAAATGTGGCTACAGATTCCAGGTGCTTCCGTGCTTTTGGTGCCCAGCTTCGACATGTTAGTGTCTCAAATTGAACAAACACACACAAAAACAAAACAAAATGAGTAGCTACATTTGAAAATGTGGGAGTTGGTGTTTTAAACACCAGAGCTGTCTGTGTGGGGGTGTTTGTCTTTAAATATAGCCAGTCCTAGTTAGGAGGAAATAAAGAACCCAGAGGATTCTGGAAGGAAGAGAGAGAGAGAGATGGGAAGCAGTAAAATTTGTGTCCTGAGGGGAGCCGTTGTTTATAATGAAAGAAAGTGTTAATGTTAGAAATACCTGTACAGTAGATAAACTGCACACTAAGAGCTGAACAAATTATCTAGGACTGAGGTAAAAAGATCCCTGTTTTTAAAATACAAGAGAACGAGCCCTGCTGTGAACTACAAGAAGCCAAAGAAATCTGCTTTGAACTACAAAAAGAGGGACCAGTAAGAAGAACCCTGCCTTAGCACAGCAGTAAAAGAATTCTACTTTGAAATGCAAGTAGGGGAAGAAATCCTATTGTACTGTGAGATAAATTGAAGTAAGAAATGTTCTTCCAAAAACAAAGGCAAAGCTGGATTTAGGAACTTGAAAAGGAACAAGAAAAAGACATCGCTGTAAATACAGCAAGAGGTTTAAGGTAGAGAGAAGTGTCGTCTAGTGGATGTTGCATAGGATTGGAAGCCAGGAACTTCTCAGTCCTGGCTCTCCATTGAGTCACTCTGTGTCCTTACCAAGTTACTTAACCTACCTGCTTCAGTTTCTCCATCTGTAAAACACAGATGTTTATACTTACCTGCTTCACAAGGATGTTGTGAGGCACAATGTTTATACAGTGCTTTGAAGATGTAAAGCTTTAAGTACATGCTAAGTATTATTATTATATTTAGAACTAATGATTACAATACAAAACAGGAAGTAAAAGACAAATGCATTTTCTATATGGAAACAAAAACAAACCAACTTCCAATTTCTTCTTTATACCAATTCTTGAATTAAAGAAGAAAGAAAGGGGATATTCTTTTCAGAGTTCCTCCTCCCTCCATGTCAACCACATGGAACTAACTTGCAGCAAAGTAAACTATTTCTTGCCTCAGTTCCTCCTAGCAAATGAGTGGGCCTCTTGCTGTTGTATTGCCAAGAGTCAATGACTATCCTGACCACCCAACTGACTGTCCTAGCTAGTCTCGTGCCTTTGATATTTTCAATAGACATGGAGAAAAATGACACAGATTATATACATGTGCATCCTTATATGTATTAAATAAAGAGCTTAGAGAAGATTTTCCATTGGATGGTCTGCTAATGACATCCAGCACATTGGAGAGTTATGAGGAACATTTAAAATTATTGTGACATAGTGCAAAAAGTGTCAAAATCCAAAGAAACCACATGCAGCTCCAAAGTAGGCACACACACAAGAGAAGAGAGTACATGAGACTAAAAGGATCGTAAGTGTTACTACTCTACAGATGTATTGCATCTGCAGCAAGGGCAATTATTTTCAAGCAGCATACTAATCCGTATAGACTAAAACATATTCCCAACAAGGTAAATAAATCTATATAGGAGTTCAGCTACAGTGCACTGCATAGAACATGACTCCACATTAACAGCCATCTGAATATTACTGTGTCTTCATCAATAAGAGAGACAGTACAGTCATCTCAACTCAGAGGCCAGATTCTGAGTTTATTTACCCCCAATGTATTCTCACCCACTACAAATTTAATTTTAAGCTGATCCCTGTAACATGATCATTACAAAATGTCTAGCAACTGCACCTGCTAACAGTAGGGTTACATTTGAACCAGTGATTATACTTTCTGTGCAGTTTCACCTTCACTTGAAACCTTTAGGATTTGCACAAGTGCAACAAAGGTCTCCAGAACTGAACATTTACCTGCTCATCTCATTTAACAAATTTAATCACATTGTGTCAGTTATTTATTTTTGTCCTTTGACCTATTAGGAGGATCTGACATTATCTGGGACAGTTTTCCTGCATTCTCTTCGCCTACATTATATCTTCTAAAACAGGAGAGCTGTCATGTTTCTAAATGAAAATGTGTATATCTTTAAATATAACTCATTCTAGTTAAGAGAAAATCAAGAACTCAGGCAAATACATGAAGAAAGGGGAGAGAGAGAACTAGGAAGGAGTAGAATGTGTGTGCTGACTGGTGCCATTCTTTAAACTTAACAGTTAAGAGAGGGAGCAGTTGGACCCAGACTTGTCTCTATCAGGACATCTGCTATGCTTTCAGCCATCTTCCTGACTGTTGTTGTTTAGCAGGGCAGAGAACCAGCCCCAACTCCAGCCAGACAGAGGGCTCCCCAGAAGAATATCTTTTGTGATTAATTGATGACATCAACCTGTTCCTGGCAACACAAAGCTACTTTGGTAGGACAGCAGGGGAATGACAGCATCCCCAGGTCACATGAAGCCTGCATAGCAGGCTTTACACAGCAGCACCTGGCTCTACCCCCACATCCTGGTACAGGGAATAAGCCAAGGATGGGCAGGGGTATAGCAAGAACATGTCATTCTGGTCATATCCAGCTGGTGGAATGGTCCCTAGGGGGCCATTCCTGATGGCATAATTTAGAGCAGCCCTTTGCCATTTTCCCCTCCTCGCTCAGGGCCTGTATCCATAAAGTGCTAGGATGTGTTAATCACGGATTTTTACCTTTGATATGGTTGGAGGTCTAGGGGGTTTTTTTCCTTTACACATTTATTTTTGTATATGTATTGTACTGTGCTGGCTTTCTGGATACAGCTTTTAGAAGGAGGTAATTTTTCAATGTATTTTTTGCTCTGAAAATAAACACTTGGTAATATAAAATATAGAAATTAAAATTAACTACAAATATTAAATTAAAATATATTACTGTCAAAATTAAGTGGTTTCCAGACCAGTATTTATACCTCTGGGGTCTGTGAGACTCTGCAGGCTATAAGCACCCAAACTACAGTTCTGGACAAGGATGGCTCTGTTTTTTGCCGCCCCAAGCACTTCGGCGGCATGCCTGCAGGCGGTCCGCAGTCACGCGGATTCGGCGGCGTTTCTGCGGGTAATCTGCCGGTCCTACGACTTCGGCGTATCCTCCGTCGACACCACGGGACCAGCGGACCTCTCGCAGGCGTGCCGCTGAAGGCAGCCTGTCTGCCGCCCTCACGGCGACTGGCAGGCCGCCCCCTGCAGCTTGCCGCCCCGGGCACGCGCTTGCTGCACTGGTGCCTGGAGCCACCTCTGGTTCTGGAATTGTGCAATTTCGCCTGTTCTGAATTGCTTTCCTTGCAGAGTGACTTCTATTGCATAACATTGAGTTCCTATAAAATCTGTCTTTTCCTTCATACATGCCATGTGGAATTTTAAAGCTCTTCTTAGTCCTCCGATTTCCCTTTTAAAACTGCAGTCAGATATACTGTGAGACAACATGTAAACCAGTAATAATAATTTAAAATTCAATTGTTATTAATCAGAGGAATTATAAGAATACAGGGCCTAATTCTTTCCTGCTTATGTCTTGTGTAGTCATTTGCACCTATGCAGGGTAAGTGCAAACTGGGCATAAAACCTTACCAAATCATAATATTGTTTTACATCCAATTTGTGTTCACTTTGCACAAGTTCAAGGTATAAGCCCATGGAGAATCAACCCCATAAAATGTACTGTGCAACGACTGCCCAGGGCTATTGTGGGACAGCTCCTTAGCTGATATAAATCAGTGTTGCTCCACTGATTCCATTAGCGACACCATTTACTCCACTGGAACTGTAACTGGATGCTCTGCCCCTGGGACCACCCAGCCCCGTTAGATTATCAGGTCCAGGTTATCCTCTTACAGCTCCTGGAGATCCCACAGAAGCAGCAAGAGGCACAGTTTGCCTCTCAACAGTGGTGGTGGCAGGAGATCCAACACCAGCAACAGGAGCAGTTTCTGAAATGCCTGGAGAAGTGGGATCCAGGGAATCTTACTGGGCCTAAAGAGGGTAACTCAGGCAGTAACTGGGCCTAAAGAGGGTAACTTTGGCTCTAGGTTGCCAAAGCTGAGGACAGAGGATGACCTTGAGGCCTTCCTCTGTGCCTTGGAGGGAGTGCTGCTGGCTGGAAGGAGTCAACTTGAGCAGCCAGGGTTGCGCCATTTTTGATGGGAAAGGCCCAGGCAGCGTACCAAGCCATGAGTGATGAGCAGTCTGGTTCATATTATGAGGTAAAAGCTGCCATTTATGTAGACTGGAACTTAGTCTAGAGGAGAATCATCACCAGCTGTCAAGCCATTTCTAGGAGGAGCACACTTTCATAGAGTGGCCTAGCAGTTGCAGGACGTCGCTACCCGTTCATTGGGTCCAGGGACTAACTCTGTGGAGAGAATCATGGATCTGTGGTCCTGTAACAATTCTTACAGATCCTATCTGGGTAAGAGGCTTTCCCCATTGTCTGTGAGTTGAGGTGACGGAGAGAGCAGAGGTCTATGTGTGGAGGCTGAGGGAGCTAAGTAACTTGCCAAACCAGGAAGAGGAAGTGCCCTGACCTGAGAAGGCTGGGGAAAACTCTCAAGACATCAAAGTCCCCGGCAGCCCAAAATGTAAGGTTTCAGAAGGGCCACCAGCCCCTCAATCAGCCCACAACCTAAGAGAAGTTCCCTTGGGAGTGGCCAGGAACTTCTAGTAGTATGGTACCATTGTGGCAAATGTGGGCACATCAAGAAAGATTGCCTATTAACGCAGAGTAAATATGTAGGGTGCTATTCCAGTCCCCAGGATGTCTGGGACCTCTTCCTAGGAGGTTGTCCTGTAAGCGGTATATAAGGCCTCAGACCACCATGCAGAAAGGACAACTGTGAGGTATGCTTTGTATATGAGATGGTGGGACATCTACTAAAGGGCATGCCCTTTTGATAACTGAGACCTCAGAAAAGTGGGTGGTGGCCCTGAAAAATGAGGAGCCCTGTAAATGAAGAAAGAGAGTCCCCAGGACCAAAGCAGGGAGAAGTGTATAGTCTGTTAATGGGGTTATGAGAGCCCCAGGTACCTGAAGTGAAGCAGGAGGTGACAAGGATTCTGTCCAAGCCCATGGATGTAGATTGGACCCAAAAAACAGCACACCTGAGGAGGCAGAGTGTAGGACTTAGAATAGGGCAAAAATTTTGGCCCAACCTACCAGCCTACAGATTCAGATGGCAAAAGCCTTGCAGGTGCAGAGGTTGGCTACACCCCAGACAGAGGTAAGTGTCAGGAAGTAAAAGCTCAAACTTGAGACTCTCAGTGCACAGTGGGAACCCAGGAGTTTTCTCATGGGAAAACAGTGAATGTGCTGGTGACTATGCCCCCTCCCTTCTCCCCCGCATCTGTGTACCTGGGAGCAATTGGCAGAGGAGCACCAGAAAACTCTGAAGGAGAGGTGCTACCTACTCTTGATAGAGGAACTGGAGCATCTACCCACACAGACCCCACAGCCTCAAGTTAGAAAATATAAGTGACCAGATAAGAAGAGTCTGGAGTGGGTACTTCATTAGACAGTTGAACTTGCCTTGAGGTCAGGCAAGGTTCTAAGTGGGGTAGGTGTGTAACAGTGTGGCCTGCCAGCCCAGTCTGATTATCAAACCATTTGGGAAGGAGTCAGGGGATCCCTGTAAAGAGCTAAGAGAGAGCAGTTGGGAGGAGTGAACAGGAAGAAGATGCCCTTCTGCTGTAGGCCCTGAAGCAGAGGAATTGAAGGGAAAGGTGTGTTGTCCTTTCAGCACTGAGAGAGGCAAGGAAAAAGTCACTGGGACCTATAGACCAGGGTGGGCAGAACTGCTTTGTTTTGATGTTTTGCCTAAGTTCTACATCTGAAGAATAAAACTGTGCCCTTGAGCCAGGACAGTGGCAGTGAGCATAATCTGGGGAGACAGGCCAGCAGCCTACAGGAGCTACACCAATTTACACCAGCTGGAGATCTAACCCTGTGAGTTAAAGACTTTTTTTTAAATGATATTTCCATCGTGGCTTGCAGAAAATGCATTTTATGGTGCCTCTCTCTCTCCGAGAAATCGAAGACCTTCCTGAATGGAGGTAGATTCAACAATTCAAGATATTAGACGCAACAACAGTGTATGACTTCCACCAAGTGTGTGGCTGGAAACTCAAAATGCATTACAAAAAGCCACAGTGATTTTCACTAGCATCTGGATAGTGCAATGAAATTTGCATTTTGTTTAGGAAACGTTTAGCAGGTGCCAAAAAAAAAGATTTAAAAATTAGCGCAACGGGGCCCTGGTCCATAACTAGGTGTTATTGCAATACAGATTAATAACAATAATTAATAATAAATTGCACCATGTTTGTGGAAGCAGTTCAGATTTGAAAAGTGACACTTTTTTCAGTTCTTTGAGTTTCAAGTTGAAGAGTTAATACAGCTCTGTACAAATTGTGTGAGTTATTCTAAGTGCCATTATTCAAGAGAGAACGAAGAAACATTGATTATTTGGTTATGATATGTAATGAAGAGAAATACAGAAATGATGCATTCTCCCTGCTCACACCCGTTAGCAAATGCAGCTTCTACCTTGCAAAATTCCTTTTATTCCATTTATATCACACTGGACAGAGTTGTTTATATGGCTATTTAATTAAACCCAATTCTCACAAAGTGATTCTGTTTTCTGCATTGCAGTCCACTTCCTTTACTTAGGAGTGCTCTGAATTTACATCAGCTTGACAATTAAAGTTCCAAACTAGTTACGAAAGCCTTTTATATCTGGTTTTCATTAGTTCATATTAAATGATTCATTGGCTTGATTTTCACTTCAGTGAGCCTTCTCATAAAATCAACTTAGGCATGCTCACATAAGAAGTGAAATGAATTAATTCATCAGCAAAAACACTTCCTAGGAGACTGTTTTCTCTCACATTTTATTATTGTGCAGATATACTTGTCAGTCATGTGCAAGATATACTGAGGCAAAGAGGACAGAAAAGACTAAGCAGCTCTAAGTCAAAAAGAATTCTTTGAAGCTACATTCAGACTTCATTTGCTGAAGCAGGTATGTATAGTCAGCAAGTCTCTAATGGGAAGAATTACCTTTTTGATAGTGTCTTCTTAGTATTATAATGGTGCCCACTAATGCTGCAATAATTCAGGGTCTCACAGCATTTCCATTATACATTCATAGTTTCAGTTAGGTTCATAATTCAGGTATAAAATTTTTTGCTTCTTCCTAAAATTTGTCAAAGTCTCAACTTGGGTGTGGATTTTAAAATTTGTTTTACCAATGTGAGGATCAAAACTATTTAATCAATTTTAAGTTCAAAAAGTTTGGAGGAACAAATACAATGCTTAGTGTGTATCAACCTTTGACATCTTTCAAATGCGGTACAAACATTACATCTTTGTTCACAATGCTCCTCTGAAGCAGGTACAGCCCTGGAGCCTCAAAAATTCACGTTATTCACTGGAAATCCCCTGCAGCCAAAATGAAATTTTAAGACTTTGACGTTGTATCTATTATTTAAAAGATGGGGGAAACCGAGAAACAAAAATTACAGCTCACCCAGTGTCACAGGGCTACACAGTAGCAGAGACAAGAATAGTAATTCTGGATCGTAGTTCCATGCCAAGCCCAATAGACTACTTTGCCCAAGAAGGATGGCTCAGGGGAGGTTACCTCATTTCTTACCACTCTATTCTCTCCCATCTCCATGCCAACAAGTCTCATCATAGTAAGGTCAGAATAGTAAGCCCTTGGTTATACATGTGTGTATATGGTAAATGGTATTAAAACTGTCAATTGTTAGGTTGCCATAATAGACCCCTCCTCATCCAGTTCCTCCATTTGCTACCTCAGTATTAGATGGGGAAGGGCAGCTAAATGCTGCTGGATGTACATGCAAAAATATTTTCTACAGCACATTTTCAAACAATGTTGTAGCACATGATATCCCATGACCTAAATATGGAGAAACACATTAAAAAGCCTGTAATCGTATTTCTAAAAAGAGATCTAAGTACTGTATATACAATAATCAACAAAAGAAGTTGTTCTGGTGTCTTTGCCACATAATATACATTTTGTTTTATTATTTTAAAATTACGTAAATATTTATATTTAAATGTATCCAATATTTACCAACGAAACTGAAACAGCTCTGTCTGGAACATATTGTAATATTGCCTATAAATAAAAAAGAGGTATAATTACATAGCTACCCAAGAAATAGGCCCAGGATTAAATTATATCAGTTTTAAAAAAACTGAATATTACAATTATGCATTTGCCTGAGAGACCACAACAGCACCATGCAAGATATTAAAACTACAAACCCAGAAAATATTAACAATTAACTCTATATATCACACAAAATGGACATAGACTTTTTCAGAATTTGTTCAGTTCGAAGATAAGTGGCCTGCTTTATCTCTCCTCTACACCAGTACAACTCCATTGCCTTGAATGGAGTTATGTCTGATTTACACTAGTGTAACTGAGTGGAGAATCAGATCAAAGGCTAATGTTTTGCTCTCCATAAATCATGCTGTTCTACCTGGTTTTGCCATCCTTGACTTCAAATGTTCGAGCTAAACTGTCAGCTTGTCACATTCTTGACACTGAACTATATTAAACCGTACACTTTTGTATAGTGCCTGCTGCCTATATAAAATCTACGTAACTGACACTCAAATTAGCTGAAAGAGTAGGTTCATATGAATCTGTGCCTGGATGCACTAACCTTTTGCATTTTCAGTAGACAAAAAAATCTACGGTGTAATCAATTTATGAATGTAGCTATACAAAAAAGATAGAAATTCGCATATCCAAAATGTGACAAATCCCAGCACTTTGGTATGTGGAGATGCAGTCTTATGTTTAAATCTACATGTTTTACTAATTCCAGGCAGCTGACTTTATCCCAGTTAGTTCCATTTAACTTTAATATAATTTTTTGTATGTTCCCTTTTATTTGCCTTCAATATTTCTATCTTTCAATTTTTCAAAGGAGAGAAATTTGCACTAAAGTTAAATGTCTTTTCCCTGCCTGTCCATGCAGTGGAATGAGTCATACATGTTTGACATCTCTGCCTGTTGCTATGGAAAAGGCTCCAAGTCTTTCCCACATGTCCAAAAAGGTAGTCTTTTCATTACTGGGACAAAACGAGGATTCCCTCCTTTCCCTCCCCCCAATTAATGAATAGCTTGTACTTACACTTCTAACTCTAATGTTTTTCTAAGTATAATTCATAGCATCAATGTTACTGTAATTTTGCACAACTCTGACATGGCTGTTTTCCTCCATGATATTTTTGTGTGACTCTAATGTTAATGAAAGATGCCCTAAAGATCATTTCCAGATTAACATCCCTAGGCCCTGATCCTGCAAACCCTTATGCACAACCTTAGTTTTACTACTGTGAATAGTCCCTTGTAAATTAATGGAGCAGCTCAGAGTAAGCATTTAAGCATGCACATTAGTGTTTGCAGGACAAGGACCCTAAAGACCATTAGAGCTGGCTGAAATTGTTTAACATCATTTCTTTTTGTCAAAATTAATATTAATGAAAAAATGTGACTTTTTCAAAAAATTTCATTTTTCACATGTATTGACTTTTTATTTTTTATCAAATTCATTGCTAAAATAGTTATAGATATTTTTCATTTACCCAAATCTCAGCTGCAAATCAAAATCAATTTTGAATCTAAGTGCAAATTTTCATATTGAGGAAAACTCAGAAGTTTTTTAAAAAATACAAATATTTTCCTGAAATTTTTCATATAGTTTGAAAAGCCTTTTTTTGTCCAAAACCATTTGTAAACCAAAAACCTTCAATCCATAGTAAAAGAAAGGCATGGGAGGTGCAGCACCAAGCAGTAAAGGACTATTGAGCACAGGGTTATCCCATGAAGGACCTGTTTGTTTTCATCTAGACGTTTTTTGTTTAGTTCACAAGGGAAGCACTTTTTGCTTTGGTTGCAGGGTAGAACTGAGATTCTGAGTTAGGGAACCTGAGTCAGAGATCAGACAGGTAAGAACTCATTACAGCTGCCCAATGCAGTGTGACCTGAGATCACCACCATCTCCTCCTTTTATGCATTCCATCAGACAGAGATTATCTGATAACTATTTAGACACAGCTGACTAGGACTGGATTAGTCCTGTAGAGATGGGAAAGCCTGTTTTTGATGTCACTTATACCAATTCCACATTGGCATAGCATCACTGACTTCAATATTGTGTTATCTATCAGCTCTGTGTTCTTGGGGAACCAGGGTGCAGTATCCAGCCTGTCTGACTCATGAAAGACCTTCCCTGCCCCCTTCCCCCAGCCTCTGCTTGAACCAAAGCCGATCAGAAGAAAGACTTACAGAAAGCAATGAAAAGGTGGTGGAAGACACACCTAAACTCCTCCAGACAAGGGTGTCAGGATTAAGAAAACTCTCTAGCCTCATTTGCATCAAAGATGGGATAGGGAAGCATCTCCATTAGCATACATAATGGAGAACAGAGATTCCAAGGCAAGAACCACACTGAACTCTGGGACCAGAAAAGCAGGAAAGCATTGCATGATGCGGGATCTCTGCTCCAGATGTTAATGGACCCACGTATGCACACCCCCAGCTCAGTACTTATGAGACCAATTCTAGTAATAAATCTTTTATTGGTATCCAAAATACTGAAGCTGCCTAATTGCATTGCGAGCTCCCTCGAAGGAACACCGCCTATAGCCAGGAATGATCAGTTCCTATTGTCTAGCCTGAACAAAACAACTTTGGTATACTCCCTTGAGCCGTCAGTTTACCCACAAACAAATCTAGTGTTCTACCTTGAACCATTGTTCTTCCCCTACAAAAACCCCTACCCACGCTCAAGTAAGTGCTCTGATGCCTGGATCCAAAATCTGTCAGTTCCATTGGGACTTCATCTTCACCTGACTGATCGAGCTGGGAGCTCTGCCTGTCTCCAGCACTCCGGACCCTCAACTACCACCACCACTTGGGACCCCCGATTGATTCAAGCTTCAAGGAGTGGTGAGAACCCAGCTCTCTTTCTCTCTAGGTATAGCCTTCTGACCTGAGTTGTGTGATCAGTCATAGTTTTCTAAACCTGACTTTTGTCATCCAATTTAAGTTACATTTAATAATATCACTGTTTTGTTTGTTTGGCTCTCCTTGTATGGTTATTACATGGCAATAAATAACTTTCATGGTTAAGCTGGTTGCTTCTCTCTCTCTTTCTCTCTGACTCTCTCCCCCCCCCCCCCCGTGGGTGTTTTTTGACTTCCCCATTGGACCTGCAGCAGCGCTCCTAATCTAAAGATCCCTGCAGCACCCAAAAATACTGTGAGGTTTGCTCATCAAGTGGGTTACTAACAGAACAATTGCAAAGTAAAGTGGGGATAGGGACATGCTGAACCTGGGACATATGAGGGTGGCAGTTTGGAAGTGCTGATTAACCCGGTCCTCTCAGACATGCTCTGTTAATGCATGTGTGTGTGTGTTTATCTGATTCTAGGGCTAGAAGAACCCAGCCTTGGGTAACCTAGGTCCTGCAGGATAGCCCCATTGGGAGGGAACTTGCAGAAGGGAGAAGTAGAGCTCCGTATGAGAACACAAATAACACAAGCAGTACACATTGATAGAATTACCAAAACCACCTCCCCCCAAAATGAGTAACCCTAATAACAGGCAAATCTGGTAACAGTTGTTATTCCTTAATTATTCTGGTGTAAGGAACATCAGACTCAAGCTCCATATCCTATTACCTATTATGTCCCCCCTACTACAGAATTAACTACAGTAAGCTCTTTGCTGTTTGTAAACGCCTTCCCCCCCATTTGTCCTGAAAGCATTTTGGAAGTGGTCAAGGGATAGTAATCCAGAACTTTCCACTGGAATACAACAGAGTGAGTGAGTGGCAAGGGGTTGGCAGGGTGTCTTGAGAAAGATGCAAATATAAAACATGTTTTTAAAACCATGCTAATAGTTTTAATCTTTAGGTGTGTAATAATATTTAGCACTTCTAATCATCAAAGAGTTTCACCCTCCAAATGTCTCTGTGAGGTAGAAAAGCATTATCAGTCCCGATCTTACAAGGCAAGGAAACAAATAGGGATCTTAGATGATTTGCCCACGGCCATAGAGAAAGTCATTCTTGGAGCCAAGATTAGAACTCAGATAGTCCTGGCTTCCACTATATTTCTCTTAAGAAGCAGAGGGAGATCAAATACCCAGCCATATTTTGAATAGATTTTAGAATTTATGGTTCAAACAAGAAGGCCAGCCAGTAGAACAATGGGGCAGTTGTGAAATGACTGCTAAGTGAGCCTAAATTTACAAAACAATGGCAAGAAATTGTTCAAACTGATTTGAATAAAATCAGAGCCAACTACAAACTAACGCCTAAAACTCAAACCAAACTTAGTTTGGTTTTGGTTGGCTGGCTGGTTGGGGTGGGGGAGTTTAGTTTGTCTTTTGCCTTCCTCTGTGCTTTTTTGATTTACACACAACAGCTGAAACACCAAAATACTACAAGGCATCTTATCATATCTCATAGTATTCCTAGCTTTTCCAGCACCGCAAACTACTGGAAAACTCTTAAGGGAAACTTTCCTTCCCAGATTTCCAGCTTGATTTCCTCGCCAAAGAGATTCAAATAAATTCAGATGAGGGTGTGATAATCATTGGGTAGGTTATCAACACTAAAACTCCAAACCTTTCAAGTTGCCAACTACCAAAGAAAAACATTTTGGTAGAATCAGGGGTGAAAATGGGCCAGAACAGGCCGTCACAGCGTACCAGTAAGAAGCCAGTACCGGCCCATATGCAGCCAACGTTAAAGCACTGCTGCGGCAAAGGACCTTCCTAAAGCGCTGCCACGGCAGTGCTTTAATGTCACTGCCCCTTTTGCGCTCCCATTGGCAGCCCTGCTAGTAGGGACCTTATCGGCAGGGCCGCCACCAGGGGGACGGGGGAAAGGGGCAGCTGCCCCTGGGCCGGCGATTTAAAAGAGCCCGGGGCTCCCAGCCTCCACCGCCGCTACCCTGGCAACGGCCGGAGTTCCGGGTCCTTTTAAATCACTGCCAGAGCCCCAGGAGGCACGGACCAGGCAGCACGGATGGGCTGGCTAAGGGAGGCTGTCCCCAGCCCCGCCCCTTCAACCCGAGACCCTGTCCCTTCCTTCTGAGGCTCCACCCCTTCCAGGGGCCCAGAGCCGGGCCCCCATTCCGGTAAGTGTTTAATATTACTTTCTCCCCTGGGTCGGATGGTGAATAGATGGGCATCAGAGCATGCAACAAACCCTTGACTGCTCCAGAACAAACAGAAGTTCACACTTGCCACATAATTTTTGACTGCATTATTAAGAACTGATGGCTTTGTCCATTCTTCCTCCAGCCTGCATAATATAGTGCAGTGGTTTTCAAACTGCAGGTTGCGATCCAGTTCTGGGTCGTGGAATGTAAGGTACTGGGTCGCAATGGCTCTGGTCAGCACTGACAACTGAGCCATTAAAAGTCCCGTCAGTGGTGCTGCCCTACTAAGGCAGGCTAGTCCCTACCTGTCTGACACCGCACTGCGTCCCGAAAGTGGCCAGCAGCAGGTCCGGCTCCTAGGCTGGAGGGCCATGGGGTTCCTCACACTGCCCCTACCCCGAGCACCAACTCCGGCTGTGGGGAGAGGGCCTGCCTGTGGGCGAGAGCTTCACAGAGCCACTTGCATGTCTCTGCCTAGGAACCAAACCTGCTGCTGGCCGCTTCCGGGGCACAGCGCAGTCCGTGGTGCCAGGACAAATGGGAAGCCTGCCTCTGCACCCCAGCTGCACCACAGACTGGGAGCCGCCGAAGGTAAGTCCATGGCCCAACCCCATGCCCCAATCCCCTGCCCCAGCCCTGAGCCCCCCACCTCAAACCTGGAGCCCCTTCCTGCACCCCAAACCCCTCATCCCTGGCCCCACCTCAGAGTCTGCACCCCCAGCCAGAGCCCTGACCCCATCCCACACCCCAACCCCCTGCCCCAGCCCAGAGTTCCTTCCCACAACCTGAACCCCTCATCCCCAGCTCAGTTGGGTCGTGGGCATCAACAAGTTTCTTCAACTGGGTCACCAGAAAAAAGTTTGAAAACCACTGCTATAGTGGAACTAGCCTCACAATAATGCCTGGCTAGGTGAACCTTTGTAATGCTCCTATCAAGAAGATTCCATCACTTATACAGATTCAGTAGCAAGGGCAGTTTCTGCATTAGCAAGAACCTCATCCAGAATCAAGTGCAATTGGTTACATGGCAGAAGTCCCCGTCAAACCAATGAGTGACAGTCTCCAAAATAGCGTTGAGTATTCTTCATGGCAGAGGCAAATGACAGCTTTGCTGACACCCTGCGGAGAAGCCCAAAGGGGAATGGGATTTGCTTCTCTGGGAGGGAAAAACAATAGCCTTATTATACTTATACTATCCATTGTCCAAACAGCTAATAGTTTAGTAATATGCCTGCATACTTTTTGACTGAACTGAACGTTATTTCATGTTATTCCAATAGGAATTTTATCAGTTAAAACATTCTTTCCTTCATGAGACAGACATTTCTAGGAGACGTGATTGGGTTTCTATTGGTCTTCTCCTATTCAGAGTTAGCAATCAGATATAGTGTTAATGTATGCCTCCTGAGTGGTGATAAAGCATGTGTTCTGAAAGCATACAGTGTGGGGGAGTAGGAGGAAGCCTTAAAATCTCCTTTCATTATCCTAGAACTTTCTCCAATCTAAAAGCTTAACCTTTGTTTTACCCACTGAGAAATTTGTTCAGCATTTTACAACGCCTCAAAATACATTGCCCCAGGGCTTTGTCAAAACTCCTCCTCCTAACCAGCTTTCTTACTGCCGGCTACACTGTATAAACCGTATGTAGTATCTTGGGGAGGGGCAATTTGTCTGTCCATCTGTATGTACAATACATAGTAATAGTAGGTGAGATTTAACTCTTCCTATGCACATTCTGGTTAAGTGAGCATTCCCCATACCAAATATTGGTATGAAGTAAATATTCCCCTGGCAGAAACAGATAGTACTGAGGGACTTCATCGTTGTAAACAGGGAAGGCTGACATACAGCAAGTCACTCTGATTTAGACCACAGGCCAGACCAGCAACTTAAAGTCAGTCTTTGGGATACAGCCCCAAGAGAACTAAACCATCTAGTCAGCTTAAGACGTTATCAGACAGATGTGGTTTAATTTTGATCTTTCTGTTTATAGAAATAGAGTAATGTGATAGTGTGCAATTTCTGATGACAGGTAAAATATGTATTTAGCAGCATGAGAGGGGCTAAATCCAAAGATGCTGAAGACTAAATGCCATTAATATGGTGTTTGAGGCAGGCGTCTGTGGATGTAAAATTGAGTCCTTTCATCTCATCTGCCAATATTGCATCATCTATTTATTATTTTTTGGATGAAAAAGTATTGCCTCTAAAGAGATTGAGAGAGATTGCACATACGGGCAATACAGGAATGTACAGATAATTACAGTAATTAAATGAGGACTAAAAAACTAAGGCCCATATTTTCAGTGCTGAGACTTCAATTGGTGTCCCTCAGCACTTGTGAAAATAGTTGACTCGTGGGACATCGAAAAATTGAGGAACACAATTACAGCATTGGCAACTTCTGGAAACTTCTGTTTCCACCTGCACAAGTTACAGTTAGACCTCCACACAGCTAGCCAGATGTGCTAACACAAGGAAGAATTTGTGATCTGGAAGCATGATCTGAAAATTATTTCTCTTCATAGGCAACAGAGTTTTCAGAATCAGCGTTTGTATTTAGGACTGAATTCAAACTAGGATTTTCAATGTCTTTAAAAAGAAAGGTATAATGATTACTAGTTTTCTTCCTGTATGTACCATTTGTAGTCACTTACTACTAAGATATTCCTGGCCTCCAGCAGGTTAGTACCAGCCTGTATACTGTCCCTTATTCATAGCATGTGCCTAATCACGTTAAAAAAAGAGGACTAAAAAGATGATTTTGATTAACTTCAAAAGTGCTTGGAACTGACAAGTATGGGCAAAAAATATATAAAAAAAATCTGTCAAGTGTCAGATGAAATATCTTATTTCTTTTACTGGTCTGAAATGATTAAAGCATCTTCTACTTTTTTCAGTGATTTTTATTGTTATTTTGACTATTAAAAAAAAGAAAAAGAATTCTGCTTGATGAGCTGTAAACTTTCAAAACCATTATCAGTTTGAGAGAGAAAAATGTCAGGACCAAAAGAAGGAGAAAAAAATGCTTCTGTTTGGTGGAGCTAATTATTGCATCTACCCTGGTAAAATTGTAAGTATGCACAGAGCTTTGTGATCATAGCGTAGGACATCAAGGGAAAGAATATACAACTATGGACGCCCATTTTGGCTTTTTAAGTTTTGAGCAGCATTTTATATTACCCTTTAAAATGTAGAAGCCTTTCAACCATGAGTTGGAGCAAAACAGTGGCCTGGACTGTGCTCTCCGCTTAAACTGGTGGACCAGGAGCTAAAGTTGGTGGAACTGGACAAAGGATGCAGAAGGAGGAAGCAGAACCTCTGCAGCATGTTCCTTTGTCAGCTTCTAGAGCCTATATGGAGGTAATCCAGGGGAGGAGCTGCTGTTTACTGACTAACTATGCTGCTTCTATGACTTGGCCATTATACAGATGAGGAATGAAACACAGAGAGATTAAGGCACTGACTCTCCTCCCACTTACACGTGCTTTACACTGGTATCATGCTTTGGACTTAAGTAGAGTCAGTCCTGGTTTTGAAAGAGAGAAGAGTCAGGCCCTAAGTAATTTGCCTAAGGTCATATAAAGTCAATGACAGAGTCAGGAATTGTGTCCACATTGTACACATCCCTGTCTAGTGCCTTAACCACAAGACTAACCTTCCACCTTCCTACCCAAAAAGTGGTTTACTCCAAAAACAAACATAAGCTAATATTGTCTCCTAATTTTGTAAAAAAAATTGATTATCTAGTACTTTCCTCAAATACAGCTTGAACATGGCTGCATTATACTAGCCGCTGTCTACAAGCTTTTCAAATGTTTTTGAATGTGTATGTTTAGCTCCCAGTGAAGTCAATGAGAGTCATATGTGAGCACCCTTGAGTAGAATTTGGCCTACAGTCTGCAATACTCTATAAATATTTCAGTATCACTTTAAAAGAAATTAGGTGTCCTAAATACACTGAACAATTCAGTCAATTAATTTCTGGTAGGCTGATTGTTGTGCATTAAATACAAATTGATCCCTACAGGAAGGGAGATGCCAGCTTCCTTC
Source organism: Trachemys scripta elegans (assembly GCF_013100865.1). Taxonomy (NCBI): domain Eukaryota; kingdom Metazoa; phylum Chordata; order Testudines; family Emydidae; genus Trachemys; species Trachemys scripta. The sequence goes on from NC_048302.1 coordinate 17,880,646, forward strand.
TAATGAGCAATTGTTGGGCCTATGCTTTAGAATAGAGGTTTTCAAACTGTGGGGCATGTCCCCCTCTGGTGAGGTATGGAGGAATGTTCAGGGGGGTGAGTGGTGATGCCTGGCAGGTTGGGCCAACCCCACACCATCGCCACCCCCTGACTCACCTCAGCGGACCACGCAGCATATGGGTCAGTGTCAACATCTGCAATGGCTGCACTGATTTCCGTTCCTGGCAGCCTCTGCGCCTAGTGCTGGCTCCACCCCCCGAGGCTTCCTCCACCCTGAAAACCTGAGGGGGGAGGGGCAGTTATTGTGTCTATTTTTGTCTAGTTGGAGGGGACACACAACCAAAAATTATAATTCAAAGAGGAGGAGCTCAGCTCAAAAAGTTTGAAAACCGCTGTTTTAGAAACCATCAGATTTCTTGGCTCTCTTTAAATCCTGCATTTAGCTTGGATATTTCACAGACCAGACATGCTTTATTGGTTAATATGCTCCTGCAATAATGGCAAATTTCAGGCATCCATGTTCACTCTCTTTGATCTTTCTAGCATAAGAAGGTTTTGTTGATCCATATGAAGTATACAGTCTCTCGTGTGGGTTACCTTGTCCTTTCCTATTTGAAAGATCTCAAAATGTCATTTTGGGAAATTGCTTCTCTGTTCTGAAGGAATCAGCCATGCTAAGTTCTACCATTCTCTTCTGTTGCCTGATCTATTTAATGCAATCTGTTTAATGGGCAACTCTATGTCTTGTGTGTTTGTGTGTTCATTTCTCCCTCCCTCCGCATCAAAAACAGATGATGCTGTGTATACGCTTTGTCAGTGCCTAGAAGAGATAAAGACTGGATGAGAATGAACTGACTGAAGTGCAATACAAACAAGACCAAAATGATTCTACTGACTTATTAATTTGAATTCTAAAACAGAGAATATCAATTGAAGTTGTAGCAAGACAAGGAAGGTACAGTAGGGAAAATATAAAAGGTAACTTTTCTTGCACCCTTTAACCTCCCCATGATGAAGCATGCTGAAAATTCTGAAAAGTACCTATCTGTTTTTAAACCATTCTTCCAGTGATCGTCAAACTGCTGCCCAAAGACCTGATCCAAAGCTCTTTGAAGTCATTGGCAATCTTTCCATCCACTTCAGTGGGTGTTTAACCAGATGCTAAAAGCCTGATCTTGCATTCCTTTTGCACCCAAAACTACCAACGCCAAATGAATTGGGAGTTTAGGGTGTGAAAGAATGCATGATTGGCTCTTAAGGATATTTACAACCTATTTTTAATCCATTTTGAACAGGAACTGAGATAAAATTGCTCTGCGTATGACCATACCGCTTACTTCCATAGTGCTTTGATATTTAAGGCCAAATAATAACATTTTGCCACTGGTAACAGATATGTGTGATCCATGGGGAGTTGTGCTGACCTGTGGGATTGTACTGAGCTAGAGAAAGCCACAATCTCTCCCCAGGCAGCCCAGAGCATAGGGTGACTGCTCTCTCCATGACCCCAGTTATCTAGCCCACACCAAGGCTAGCGTGGATGGGGGAGGCTATGGCTCCTCCCGTCCCACCCACTTTAGGACACCAAGATTGCAGCTCCTGCACTTCTCTGAATTCACAGTCTGCAGCTGTGATGGGCCCTTGACCTAAAGAGCAAAGTTCTACTTCACTGAGAGGAAAGTATTCAGCTAACGAATACTTGCCAAGACAAGGGGCAAGGAGGAAGTGTTGAATATAGCAAGGGCCCAATTTGCTGCCAACTGAAGTCCATGGGAGTCGGTCCATTGACCCAAATGTGCATTGGATCAGACCCTTAGGGAATGTCTACACAGCATTTCAAATCAATAGACTTGGGCAGCTTGTACTGATGCTCTAAAAATAGCTGTGTAGACAGTGCTTTGAAGTGTCTTTCTTATGCTTCAGATCCCAAGCTCCAGCCCAATCCTCAACTTCAAAATGCTAATTTTAAGTTAAAAATTAAGGCTCAACTTTGTGGGCTCCAAAAGGCTATGTAGACATAACTTACATGACTTTGAAAACCTACAGGGCTAACTAAATCCAATTAGGAACTTTGAAGGGAGCCAAGGTAGAGAACTCAGAAGGGGTATGACAGGATCACTTTTTGCTTCCCTGTGAGAATATGACATGTTATGCTTCAAGCAGCAGATGAACTGGCCTTCAGTCTTGGAGTTATGGGGAGTAAATAAAAATAAATTTAAAAGATCCTCTCTTGCAATACAACATGAGGAAGCTTCAGGAATTTGCACGTAAGTGGAAAATGGAATTTTCTTTGCATCGTCCACAATAAATATTCACTCTTTTTAAACTGCTCTAATTTACACTGACATAAAGCAGAAGAATTTTCATTTAAGTCATTGCAGTTATGACAATGTAAAAGCAGTGTGAGAGGAAAATGTCGGGAAATTATATTTGTAGTCAATACAAATGAAGATAGCTCGTTCTTGTAAAAATATTGCCTGTGCATTATTGCCAAGGTTAGCAACGGACTGACTTATTGTTTGTGTAAGTGCTGGTTTATTCAGTGAAATTAGTCCCTGGATATCTTTAATTTCTAATACATATATTTTAAATGGTTTATTTATTTATTTATTGAGAGAGAGATGTCAGCTCCTGGACATCTTTAACTTCTCATATTTATAGATTTTAAATGATTTTGCATTCCCAAACTATTCTCTTCTTTTATCAGTCATTCTGTTAGTCTTCTTTGGACCCATGCAGAGATCCCTTCTAGCTTCTACCTGCCATGTTTTCTACTACTACTGTTTGTGTGCTGATAAAGGTAATGGGTATTTCATACAAAAAATACTAAATATTTTTCATTATGATTCAGTTATGTTAAACATATTAAAAGGTATGTTAAACTAACTGCATCCTTTTGCGCCTGCTCTTCTATTAATTCCCACATTTGCCTTATTCGTTTCTCTTGCAAACTTCCATCTAAGTAACTGATGAACTTTTTTTCTTTTCTTACCCTCTTTTAGTTTGACATAGGGCTGTGATCACATCAGATATACACTCTTGTGTCATCTACTCTGCCTTCAGATTTGACCTTAGTTCTCTCCCAATAGAAAAGGAGTGATGAAGAAAAAGAGGAGAGAATATGCACTTACCACAAATTTCCAATTAACTTATTTTGCTATATAGAGAAGAGTATCATCAATGCGAAATATATCTTGCTTTCACGAGTTGCATTGCTCCTTTAGCAAGAACTAATGTATATTTTGGCGGTAAGCAAGATTAGACCCATCATATGTTATGCTTCACAAACTATCTCCATGGAAATGCAGAGTTGACTTTTTCTTGCTCAAAAACGGTTTTGGGCAGAGATCACTACTGATTTGAAATTTAAATCCAAATTTCCTCATGAATGAGAGGACTTGTTAGTCATGCATGGCACAATTTTTTTCCAGTATGACCTCTGTTTTCAAAACAATGACTAATTCCCATTCTCAGGTTGAGGGAATCTATAGTGAAGGAGGAAGGTTATAGTAGCTTTGAAAGAGGTAACTATTTGTCTTGAGTGCTTATTTTAACATTTTCTGATGCAAAAGCAGAAAGCATCATAATCAATTTCCTTGGCTTCTGTTAGTCTGCCTCAGTTTTTCTGGAAGGTGCTAGCTGTGGGGATTTATTGCAAAGAATTGTTGGTCCTCATACTGTCCTAAACGTAGCTCTTACTTTCATTTTAATGTGCTCACAGTGTAAGAGCATTGCATGGAGTGGAACATCATTTAACATATACTGTATAATATAGTAGTCCCTGATACCAATGGTGCATGGCTGGATACTAAAAATCGACAGAGAACTCAGCCACCATATACTGTTATCACATTTTTTTCATATTACTTCTCCATAGTGTGAAATTGATTGATGTCTTTGGTTAGCTCAATTTCAGCATAAAGCAAGGAATGGGTTATTCTAATTTCTTGTCTAGACATGATTTAAAATGCAAAGAGCAATCTCCAAGTAGATATTTGTTGTATTTAAGTATTACAATTCCTTTAGTTCCATATCAGATTTAAGGTTTTGTGTGGTATAAAGCATATACATTCATATTGTAAAGTAAAGCTCACTCTCTTTGCCAAGGAAATGATTAGGAACCTAAGTGCCAGAGATATGTACGTAAGTGTATTTATTTCCATTCACTGGAAATTATTAATCTAGAGTCAAGATTTAACATTCCATCTAATGACATTTTAATTCACTTTCATTATTTATGTACTTAAACAAGTTTCAGTTCAGTGTTTCTATTAAACACAGCTTTAAAAAGCTCAAATAATTCATATGCTAAGTTTAAATTAAAATGGCAATAAACATGGTCTAATAGTAAAACAAAAGTTGAAAAACTTCCTGTGAAAGATAATGGACTGTAAAAAAACTGTAAAGAAAAATTCAGAAGCCCTTAAAGAAGGTTTTGTCATTTATACTAATGAACAGACCCAGTGGAATTTTCAAAGATCCCGATAATGAAAAAATCTAAATATAATGATCTAAGGGAGATTACCCTTTCTCTTCTTTCTGTTCATTTTTCACCCAGTACATGTACTCCTGTTCTTTTTACGTAAAAGGAAGTGTATGTTTAAAATTTCACACTGAACATGTAATTGGCTTAAAATTAGAAAAAACAGGCATGAATGGATTTCCACAGTGTTCAGTCATTAGTCTTGGGATATAAAACTGTTTTGGAACTGTTAGAGGTAACAATACTGTTGTTATGATTCTAATATATTTCTGAAGAAAAATCAATAGTTAAGGAAAATTCAATTTCCCGACTGAGTACAAAACTGTGCTTCTCCTATAGCAAAATGAGCACAGGTGCAATTGCTAATAATGCAGGAAGCATAAGTGCACCACTTGAGAGGGATGAGTAATTCATGGCCATCTTGTTCTTTTTGCTATCCTAGTCAAGTCCCACTCAGTATGGCTGCAGTATGCATTCATTCTCATTCCTAGTTCCTTCCCTCTTCCCAAAAACTCTTTTCTTATAGGTAACACCATTGGAAAGAGGGACTTTGAATTCAGTTTGACATAACTGCACAACATTCCAGATGTGTACACAATTGCTTAGCATGTAGTGAACATGTGGAAATGGCAAAAACAAAAACACGAAAGCTGCTAATCTGCTCCTGTGCCTTCTACCCTATCTACTTTACTTCCATCTGGAGATGGCACTGAACTTTGCCAGGCATGGGTAGATCCATGGTTTTGGATTAGGCTCAAAATGCTGGATCTGAACAATACAAACTTTAAGGGTGTTCAAAATCCAAGTCCAGATCAGAAATTTGCAAATAGAGCAAAACATAACTTCATGCCCAAACACCCCTGTACTTCAAAGTGTTCAAGATCCAGATCCAAGCTCTGAGGCTTGAGTCCATCTACTTCCAATTCCAGTAGAGACAGATGAAGTGATTCAGACAAAAGTAAAAATGCTTCCCTCTCCCTTTGAATAAAATCCAAATAAAACCTTTCTTGGGGTTCCAAATAGTTTTTTCCTTAAATATTGCCTTGTTTTCCACTATTTTTCATTTTGTGCTCCTGAAGCTTCCATCTTGATCTTCTGAGGTTCGGATAAGTTTGAAAGAGTGTCCAAACTGTAAATGTTTAGGCCCCAGTTCTGGAAAATATTCCTGGTCAGGACAGCACCTAAGTCCCACTGACATCAAATTAATTAGTGGTTGTATAGTGGTTTGACAGCCTCAACTGGGAGGCATCATAAGATGTACAATTTTTTGTTATTTTATTTAGGAATACAGGACTGAAAGGGACCTGCTGGGTCATCAAGTCCAGTCCCCTGCTGTTACAAGCAACCCTTCATATAATTCTATTCATAAACTTATCAAGCTCCAACTTGTTTTATTAATCAAACAGAAACCCAGAAACATTTGAAGGTTGCCTATTAGCAATGTCATCATATCCTGAAATCTCCAAACCAAAAGTGTTTCTCCATGAAAGAAAACCATCTGAGAGTCATTCTCCGAGACCTTGTAACTCATTTAATTTGTGGTAGTTCTTTTCAAAACCATTGACATACAATGGCTGAAGTGTTCATTTCTTTACATGCCAAATTTCCTCCCTGTTTATCAGCCTACTCATGAGGGAGGAAAATCAGAAGATTATATATGGTATCAATCAGAATGAGTCAAGAACTATTTTTAAGCTCAGTCTTGACTCGGTCAATTAAAATAGACTAGTAAAGCCAAAGGAACAAGATTATCTTAATTTATTCAGTTGATTTTGCCATTAAGTTAGAACACTTGTGTTCACAGTTAAATAGCGATTATTAATATAAAGAACCAAAAAGTAACCTTTGAACTTTGCTCTTAGGCAGTGAGAACCACAAGCCAATAATAAAGTAAATGACCAGCTATGCCATTTAAAATAAATGCAACTTCTGTGTTTAAAGGGAGATTGTCATATTAGGTCAACTGTTGTATTTGTTCAGAGTGCATCTGTAAATCTTTCAGTGACTGATAATTCAAACAAACTTAATAATATTAAGCTTTCTTATAAATATCCTGCATATACTTTGTAATAAGAGGAAGAAATAGAAATGTTTGCATTAGCATAATCACAAGCACCGCAAAAAGATCATTATAAGGTAAGAGGGAAAAAAGTAGAAAATCTGAAAACTAGGTCATTCAGCATATGTTAATTTACCCTTTTTGGGGGGTAGAATAATGGAGATTTTTGCATAACAGCTTATCTTTTCCAGAAAAATAAAGCTATGTTGGAAACATAAAATCATTCCAATGTTATCTTTAATGCCACAAAATATATATTTGCAAACAAACATTAATTGTTTTTAAGGCATTGATACTTTACAATGTATGGCATGCAAAAAAGGTATGTGTAATCCATATAGCAGCTACCCAGCTCTGACAAGAACAAGCAGTCAAGTGCTGATGTTTATCAGATGACCGATATTTTAAATCAATTGATTTTTTTATGTATGTTCCTGATTTAGAGAATCTTACTTTTCTCAGATGTGCAAATGCATGACAAAATTATGTGTTCAGGACCTGATCCACAGCCCACTGAAGTCAATGAGAATCTGTCCGTAGACTTCAATGGATTTTGGATCAGGCCCTTAATTAACAAGTTGAACAAAAAAAAAAGCCTTGTCAGAAAACACTAACCAAATAAATTCACTAATGTCTCTTTCTCTGTATTTCTCTGATAGGTTCACACATGCCTTGCCACCAAACAGCTATTGTTACAGAAATGGCTTTCCTTTACTATCAACCTGATTAAACTTCAACAGGTGACCTAGAGGTGAATGGTTCTATATATTCTCTTAATTCCCCTGATCCTATTTTGAAAGGGGTGATTGTCAAGAATATCTAATATACAGCACATCAGAAAACAGATATACCTTTTGCTTGGAATATAATCCAGAAATGTAATATTCAGTGTGCTAAAAACTAATAAGAACAGTGGGGTACTTAGACTAATGTTTACTTTGTAAACTTCCCTATAACATAAAGTGAACAGTAAAACTTAAAATTTTTAAAAATAGATTAAATGAAACTCTTGGGTCAATATTTATATTCCCAACAGTATTAAATAGGCTTAGACACATTTTGTGACTCAATCATATTGGAATAGACTTGTCCTATTTTTTTCCTTTTCTATGGAAGACTCATTCTTCACAAAACTGCAAGACATATTTTTGTTTCAGTTTAGTTCTAACCAGATGTTCAATATCAATATTCTAAAAGATTACCCTATGGAAAATAAATGGGATTTAGGCTCTGAAGTACCTAAATCACTTATGAAAATGAGACTTAGATTCCTAAATTGCTTAGGCCTTGCAATACTTAATGGAGTAATGCCTAAATACGTTTAAAAATCTAGGCCTTAGTCTCTCTGTGCTTCAATTGCCTCTTTAAAATGGGAATAATAGTACTTCCCTATGTACTGTGGTAACAGGGGCTATACAAGTTCCATAGATAGATTTTGATACTTTTACTTATGATGGGCAGTGTCTTACTCCACAAGTATTCCCATATACATCTGTGGAGTATTGATTCCAGAAGTATCGCTTTGAATATTCATGGCGTAAGGAACTATTCAACATGAGACAGTGTATCAGGATATTACCCTAAATGACTCAGCAACAAGTTGTCCTGACGGTGTTTAGTTTGCACTGAGATTCTCCAAAGTGGACAGCTGCTGGGGAGAATTGTAGCTTCTGCAAGAGAGAGAGACAGAACCAGACAAGTAAGACAAATAAAAGAGAGAAATTACAGTATGTAGGAAAACTTCAGAATTTGTGCCTTGCCTCTGGGCATTCCGACTTCAGACTAAACAGACAGAGGAAGTCACACAAACAGGAAGAGGATATATGAAAAGGAGGCTTTTTCTTATCAAGAACTCGCTTCCCTTCTACAGACATTTTACTGTAACTTTATTAGCTGTTATTTATGACCAGCCTTTGCTAACCATTACTATCGAATCTCTGTCCTCTTGTTTAGTTAATTTCTCATAAGGCCAATAAGGGATATATCTGTCTTCACTTGCATTTACTACATTGCTTTTTCCCCCTCACACAAATCATTCACTTCTGTTTTAAACAGGAATACGCGGGATTTGTTCTTTGTGAACATGGCAGAGACCTTTAGAGATTAAATGCTCTTAGACAGTTTGGGATCTAGAATCTCTGGGCCGGAAAAGGTAAATATTTTGGTGACTGGTGAGCAATACCTCAGTCCTAATATGACTTTTTCTTCTGGCAATTACAGCAAATAAACAATATATTCTTTCTTCTTTTAAACAAACTGTTCTTCATTGTTTGCAGGAGAATCTGATCATAATGATGGGCCTGAAGCAGCCAGGGATTCTTTACATAAAACTCTTTTTTGCATTGGTGTCTCAACTCCCCCCCACCCTTTTCCCAAAGCATTTGCTGAATATTTTCATCCTATAGACTAACTCATTTGTCTCTGTAGCTCCTCCATTCAACAGCATGCTACTGCTGCCTGGCACATAGCCCTTCAGCTAGCAGAGCCAATTAACTGCTTTTTCAGCTAAAAAAAGATCTCCTTCCCCCCATTCTTACAAGAAGGTAAGCCAAAGTACATATTAGTTTCTATAAATATATCTCTTGAAAAAGTATAAATGTGCCATGGATTGGACTTATTTTTGTCTTGGAAAATCTCACTTAATAAAGCTATACTTTTCAGCCTTTTCTTTACTTGTCATCATACACATTATTAGTATATGCCAACATTTATACTTCTACTAACATACAAAAAGGTATCAGTGTGTTCATGAATACGGAAACTAGCCGGATGAAGTGATGAGGCCACAGGTGCAGAACTCAGTCATTGCATTGCCTATTGAAAACCCAAGATCCTGCAGCAGTTTGGGATTCAGATCAGTGGGATCTTGTGGAAGAAACAGCACCATCTCTACCAAAACCAATCAATCCCCTATAAAGCACTGACATCAGCTCAGGAGAGGAGGTCATTCTCTCTGTGCAGGAGAAAGAGACAGTGGATAAACCATGAGGTTTCTTCCAGTTGCAATATTTATAATAGAATTCTGTGAACAACTTGTAAGTGAACATCTTACTTGGCAAATATAACCCCTTATGAAATTCACCTCACTGCAGAGAGTCAGCGCATGGCCCATTTAAGCCCTAGATAAGTCAGAACATTTCTTCTAACCATAATATCACGGATAGAGCTGGTGAACAATTTCCAGCAAATTATGTATTTGTCAAATATATTCCTCGGTGTGGTCAACAATGGAAAATTTTTGAAAAATAAATGGGAAAATTTTCAGGAAATGTTCATGGTTTTTTGCCCAGTGTTTTGACCAATTATAAAACTGATCACATTTTTTTCAAAACAATTTGAATTTTATTTACAAACTGAGAATACTTTTGGAAATCTTTTGCTATTTTTTAAATCCAAACTGCAGTGTTGTTTGCTTTAGTGGTGAATTATCTGCAAATAGGTTGTGAATTCCCTGGGCTACAATCTGTTATAAATATTTACCAAGGCTTCCAACAACTTCAGTGGGTATTGGATCATGCCCTAATTGCAATTCATTGTTCAAGTTATGTGACTGGGCACATATATCATGTGGTATTGACTGCAGATTTCCTAAACTTTGGGAAACAAAGGGAATGCCTGAAAAAATAATTGGAGATTTAATTCTATCAGGGAAAGGCTGGACTGGAGAACATAACACTAGATAGAGAAGAAGGAATAGTAGTTGATTTTACTTGGCTAGGTACATGGACTCCGGATTTTAAAATAGAAAGTTATAAACCAGATTTAGAAGCTGTATAACAGAATTTACTTTCCCTATTTTTGTCCCATTCACCCCAATGTGACTGCCTATGTATGTCATGCATGTTCCTAGCTGAAAAACTTGTAACTTTAGATCCTAGTCCTGCTCATTTAATTTTCTGCATGCTACGGGTCCATGCTATGGGAGTTTGGAGAGCATCTGTGTATTTTCTCCATTCCATCTCTCTACCCAGTGCATGTATATAAATCCACTGGTATCCATTTTATGTCACTTAATCGCCAACCACTCACTGCTCTCTTTAGTTTCATGTACATGCACAGTGTTATTTGCAGAGGGTATATTTTTATGGCCGTATCTTTCTAACAGTGCCAGGTCTCTGTGGAATACTGCCTTATTGGAGCAGTGGAGGAAAGGAGCCTTTCGTGGCACCATGGAGTGTGGCAGTACAAGTGCAGCCATGCATGGGTCAGAGCAGCAGGTCCACCAGCACATCCACAATTGTCTGTAGGAGGCCCAGCATGGTCGTGACCCAAAATAATTCTTCTCAGAGTGTTAAGAAGGGCCAAAATACATCCATGCACACCCCCATGATCCATTACTAAATACTGCCTATGCAATGATGCTGGCAATTGGCAGGCTGTCCTTTGTTTCTGTGAAAAGGCTCTTGGGAGCTAATAACGTCTACAGATTCACAGTGGCAGGTACAGTGCTCTTTCCAGTACCTTGCTGAGCAGCAAAGGCTGCAGTACAGCATGCCTCTAAGAGTTGCAAGAGTGGGAGGTTAGGAAGTATGACTACCTTGTGTTTGCTGCAACTGAGGACATGGCTGATTTTTGTTGTGGGAGTCTGACACATTTGTTTAATCGGTGCCCTAAGAGGCAGGCTGCCCTGGGAATGGTGTCCCTGTGCCTGGGAACGTTGGGGTTTCTGAGAGTAAAGCACAAGGTGGGGTGACTGTGGCAGAGACTGAGTCCCAACAGGCTCCAGATGTCTTTGAGGATGTTGGTTTGGGTGGGGCTAGTGCCCCCTTAACAAACTGGAGGAGATGGTGTGGCTGGTTCAATGGCTCCTGACACAGAGGTCTCTTGGCCTGCACCTGATTGAAATGAGGCTGAACTGTCAAAGCCCCAAAGTGAAAAACAGCTGAGGAAGGTGGAGTTTGGGGGCATGGAGAACTCTCAGGTAGTAGCTTTGCCCCCCTCAGTCCCAGCAGCCCCTTCCCTCTGGTCTCTCTGAGGTTCCCCCCACCCTGCCCTGAGGTCAGTAGTGATTCTGAGTCTGAGAGTGGGGGATGACGAACTCACAAATTCTTTGGGTCCTGAACTCCCTGAGGGGAGATACACCCCAGACACTATTTGTAGGTCTCTGGATGAGACTAAGGGGAAATGTGGAGTAGAGGTGGCAGATTGGTATCCTGACCTTAATCTGTTTTTGTTATCTGTTCTGTATACTATGCGATGTGTCTCTCTGAGCTTGACAAACATAAATGGTACAGATTGAAAAAACTGATCACCAAAGTGCCTATCTCTTTGACCAATGGAAATGTTGGGGATTTATGGATATAGGAGAACTTGGTGGTTTAATTTGACATTTATGGAGGGAGGGGTTCTGTGTCTGTCTTTTTCTTATTTTTTCTAATGAGTACTGGTCTGATGGATAATTTTGTATGAGGCTCTCTGAATGTGAATGGGTACAGGGACATTAAAAAAAACCCATATGAATCTTTTTGAGTACCCCTCCCAGAAGAAGGGGGATATTTCATTTTTGCAAGAGATGCACACAGATGCAGGCAACCAAACCGATTGGCTTGCTGATGGGAGGGGGGCTGGTGGGTTTCTGAGTTATGGATCCACTGCAAGCACAGGGTTTGCCATTCTTTCTGTGGACAGGGTGAAACCTGATTGAGAGGCTGTGCAGAAAGTTGTTCCAGAACATTTATTGACAGTCCAGGCTACTTTTGTGCAATATCTTTTTTTTATTAATGTCTATGTGTCTGTTGTAGTAAAAGACAGAGTGGCTTTTCTTTTTTACAGAGTTTGGGGTGTCTTGACAAATGGCTTGACAAGTGATATCTTAATTTTGCGGGGTGATTTTATTAGTACTCTTAATGAGAGATGGATAGGACTCATTTGGAACTGCATCCACTGTCAGCTCAGCGACTTACAACTCTTTTACAGGCTTCCAGCCTGACTAATGTGTTGTGATGTTTTCACCACTATGCACAGCAGTACACCTGGTTGAGTACTAGTGACAGCTCTTTCTCTGTGGCCCATTTTGGACCATTTTCATGTTTTTACTCATCATTTGTCTCGTTTGCTTTCTAGTTGTATTGTCCCTCCTGGGATTTCAGATCATGGTTTGATCTTGTGTTGTCTCTTCCTTCTATTCAAGCCACCATCCATACTGACATTTTAACAAGATGTTCACTTCTGGGACTCTTTCAATTATTTTTGGGGAGCCTGGGTTGCCTCACAGGATATTTTCTCTTCCTTGAGGCAATGGTGGAAGGTGGGTAAAGTTAATGTTAAATGTTTTTTGTCAGCAATACACGCAGCGGATAGCCCTAGGTCTTCACTGGAGTATGAAGGAGTTAGAGCTGTGGATTGAAAAAACCTTTTGTGGCAGTAATGATACTGGGTCGCGTGAGGGTTTGAAATATAAAAGCAATAGCTCTTGCAGGACCTGTTGGATACCAAAGTTCAGGAGGCACTAGTTAGGGCCTGACTTCAGGGCCTTTCTCAGATGGATGCACTACTCCATTTTTCTTCGGCCTGGAAAAAAATATGCAGAGTGGAAGATGACTGGCCATTTCAAGACGTCAACAGGCTAAGTGCTTTCCGATCATATGGGGTTTAGGAACACTGCTGTGAATTTTTTCTCAGACTTGTATGCCGCAGAGCCAGTGTGTCCATCTAATATGCAGCAGTACCTTGAGGATCTTTCTAAGATCTCAACTTTTGGATGTGAACAGACTTGAGCAGGACCTGACACTTTCAGAATTGGCTTCTGCCCTAAATGGCTTTGCTCCAAGGAAGGCACCTAGTACTGATGGTTTGCCTGTTGAGTTTTATAAGGTATTTATAAGGCCTGACTTGCTCCATGTTATTCAGAAGCGCATGAGAGAGAAGATATTGTTGCTCATTTGTCGTTGAGCAGTTCTTACTCTGTTGCCTAAGCAGGGGGACCTTGGGGAGATGAAGAATTGGAGACTTGGTCCCATCTATAAATGTTTTTCAAAGGCCTTGGCAAATAGATTGAAAACTGTGATTGGTCCAGTCATACACCCTCATCAAACCTATTGCATCTCCAGAAGGTCTATTTTTGCTAATCTTGTCCTATTGTGGGATGTAATTTTGGCCTCAAAAATGTTTGATCTGCATGTTGGATTGATTTCCCTTGATCAAGAGAAGACTTTTGATCATTTAGATCATGGATACGTGTTTTGCACACTTTGTGCTTTTGGTTTTGGGCCAAGGTTTGTCTCCTGCATTCAGTTACTGTCTCATGATATATATTGTCTACTTAAGATGAACGGTGTTTTGAGTACCCCCTTTCCAATCTATAGTCTAATCAGACAGCATTGTTCCCTGTCTCGGTTACTGTATGCTCTTTCTATCGAGCCCATGTTATGTGTGTTGTGAAAGTGCATTCCTGGCCTCTCCCCTCCGTTCCAGCTTGTACTCTGGTAAAAGTCTCTGCATATGCTGACAATTGTGCTGTGTTTATTACTCATGATTGTGATGTCCAGGTTTTGACTGAACATCAGCATTCTTTTGAGCAGGCGTCCTCAGCTCACATAAATTGGGGAAAGACACACTCCTGGTGGGGGCTTGGGTGATCTGCCTCCTCCCATGACTTTGGAGATGAGGTTATTGTGGAGCCAAATTGGCTGTAAGGCTCTGGGAAGTATGCTGGGACCAGATGATATTTTGGGTCAGAATTGGGAGGCAGTTATAGAAAAGTTTGAGGAGAGTTTGCAAACTGGAAGTGTTGTTTGCCTCGACTTTCCTTCCAAGAGTTGGTGTAAGTTATTAGTAATTTAATTGCCTTTATGTTGTGGCATAAATGTATTGTTTTGGATCCTCCTCCATTCTTCTTAGAAATAGTTCAAAAGTTCTTTTGGACTTTTTCTAGGCTGGTCATCATTGGCTGAGGCAGATTATTTTGTATCTGACCATTGTGGAATGAGGTTAAGGTCTCATTGGTCTTTTGAGCAAAGTTGCTACTTTTCGGTTACAGTCTTTGCAGCAACTGTTTGTGGATGTGTCTGTTCCTTGGAAGCAGCTAGCCTTTGCTTTTCTTCAGCAGGTAGGGGTTTGGGTTTTGATCAGGAACTTTGTGTTGGACCCTGGGTGCCTCAATTTTGAGGGGTTACCTAATTTTTATTACAGCCCTTTTAACACTTGGAGATTTTTTTTATGCAGAGATAACTTCATAAGCGGCTGGCATTCCCAGGGCCGGTTGCTGAACCCCCTGTTTATAACCCTGCCATGAAAATTCCTAGTCTTGTCTCTTCTTTTACTGTGGCAAGTATAGCAAAACCGGTTCATTTAATTGATTTTACAAATTTTACAAAGGTCTCAGTGGATAACTTGGCTGTCAAGCTTGTTTTTCATTCCATTCACTGGGCTTCTCAGTTTTTATCAGAAGGTGGAATCAGCCCTTTCTAGGGGCAGTATTGCCAGGCTACATAATTGCTTCCTTGAGCGAATCATTCCTGATTATACTCATATCTATCTTCTTGCCTGTTGCTCCTGCTGAAGATTGGGATGGTGAGAAGCCTGGCAGCTTGCTTGCCTTCAGTAGGTTTTCTGAATTTACTTTAATAGCTTAGGCCATAAGTCATTGTATATGTATTTAATTGTGGGGGACGGGGAGATCTTATGAATGGGGAAGGAGGGTCTCTTCATTAATTGCATGAAGAGATGCATCAGTTAAATTGGGGAATAGCCTGGGGAGGACCCACCTTTTCCCATTCATCTCCCCTTCCCACTGGTACCCTAAGCCCAGACAAGAACACCTCCCCCCCACACACACACACACACACCTGGGCCCAAAAGATTGAAATGTGACACCTGTGTTTTGTTGCACATTTGCACCATAATTGACAAATTAAACAGGTTCTATAGTTTAAAAACATTATAAAGGGTGTTTCCTCACTGTGTGAATCAAACAAACCTGTTTTACTGGGCTGGATTAATCTTTTGTGGGCCCACCGCCAAACATATTTGTGGGCCCCCATGGAGGCAGTGGAGCCAGTCCCCAGAGCGAGGGGCCAGCCAGAGGCAATGGGGCTTGGCATGGCAGGGGCGGCCCTGCTCCGTCCAATATGAGGGCACTATTTACAAACCGGCAAGTGACAGACGCACAGTGGCCTGCCCAGCCCTGTGCTGCCTGTGTGCCCCTTCCCCTCAGGGGCAAGCCCATGCCACACCACACAGCCGGCCCGCCCAACACCCCCCAACTCCCTATGGCCAGAGGCCCCCGGAACCCCCTATTCCTAGCACCCACCCAGGCCCACCCACAAATGCACAGCATCTTGCACACAGCCCCACCACAACTGTCCTGCACCCCCCACAGAACCCCCACTCCCTAGTGCCCCAACACACACATCCTCCCTGCCCCTTCACAGCCCAGCCCCCCCAATACGCCCCACAGACACAATCCCCACCTCCCAGCCGCATTCACTGGCCTTGCTAGGATGCGACTGTGTCTGCCGGGCTGAGCTGGCAGCGCAGCCAGGGCTGATCCCAGGGCAGGGAATCACTCCATCCCCTCAGGAGTGATGTGATCAGCCAGGCCAGGGCCTGTCCTGGCTTGGGTCCCTCAAGACACACTTGCCTGGAGGGGCCCAGCCAAGCCCTCTGCACTGTTCCTTCCCCCCTACACACACACACACCCCCAGCTGAGACTAGTCAGGCTTCTGCAACAGTTCCAGGTGGCTCAACTCCAGGGAGATAGGTGGGGCCCCCACAGGTGGTGGGAAGCAGAGATTGCCCTGAGCTGGAGGTGCACTGGGGTCCAGCCAGGGGGCTGAGAGGAGCAAGGGGTGGGGCCAGGGGGCAGAGAGGAACCCCCAGCCAGCCGTTGGGCAGGCCGAGAGGAGCAAGTGGCGGGCAGGGGGAGCCAGCGGGGTCTCAGGCTGCAGTGCAAGCGGAGGAGGCCGGGGCCTCTTCTGAGCAGGGGCCCAGCTCCCTGGAGCCACTGCTTGGAACAGGCTAATTGTTTTTTTTTTTTTGGGGGGGGGGGGGGGGCGGCGGAGAACCTGTTACCAATTGCTGAAATGTTTAATTAGATTCACACAGTGGGGGGGGGAACCCTTAAGCAGATTTTAGACTTAAACATAATCTGTTGCTAATGGCATCACACGTTGGTCAGTTGTCTCACATTTCCAGGTTTGAGAGGCATAGAATCAGGGACTGTTAATTACTTATCTATAGTGCGTACAGATGCAACACTAGCATAAGCGTGCCATGCTGGGCATGTGTGAAATTGAGACATGGCACACCTATAGCAGTATACTGGATGAATTGTATGCTGTTGAAGTGTGGCTGACACCCTCTCTCTGCATTTGGTTCTTGACCTCAAAGAGTAAAATGTGATGCAGACATGTGATTGCTTTTTCTCATGGGTATTCTCTGTTGTGCTTTGCCTCTACATATAGCTTAAAAGGTATCTCCTCTATGATCCAAAAGCTCTGTGCCCACTTTAGAGGAGGTGTATTCTTTGAAAGATTTGGCTGACTAAATCATGAACTTCCCTGTCATCAGGGAAAGCAGGAGGTGGTGATTAGAGATGGTTTTCCCCTGCCCGCCCACCCCCCAAAAGTGTAAGTAGTAATGTCATGACATTTGTTTCTAAATTAGTTTTTTGTTTTCCTCAAAGTTTGAAACTTTCACCCGGCTTTAGAGTTGGTCAAGTAATGCAGGGGAGAAGGGGGAAAAAACCTCAAAAATATTGTTGAAGTTATCCCATCTTTCTTCACTAACTTATCTTAAATGTCATTGAAATTCAAAAGTATCTACTAACTTCGGAATGTTGAATTCCACATTTCACGTTAGATTAGTTTGGTGAGCTGCTTGCTTCCATTCAGGTTTTCTACCTGCATGGCTCCACCAAGAAATATGGCAGGCTTTGTACTGGCAGACTAGCCACTAGTAATGACTGGCCCCATTGAAGTCTCCATTGGCAAGACTCCCCTTGATTGTAATGGGACCAGGATTTCACTCTGTGCAACATTGGGAATGATAATGTTTGATATGGAATGAAGATCTCCAGTGGGGATGATGCTGACATGAGCTAGGTCATTCCATTGGTCTGCCTATTAGGACAAAAATTCCCATATTGACCACTACAACAAGGAAATGACAATGCAAGTCTAGAAGTGGTGGAAGAAATGCTGGGGTCACCGACAGGAGACCACCGTCTCAGGGCAGGTCTTCACTAGGGGGGTCAATTTAAGATACGCAAATTCAACTACGCGATTTTGCCGCTGTAGGGACAGCGGCAAAATCGACCTCTGCGGCTTCCCGTCGACGGCGCTTACTCCCACCTCCGCTGGTGGAGTAAGAGCATCGATTCGGGGATTGATTGTCGCGTCCTGACGAGACGTGATAAATCAATCCCCAAGAGGTTGATTTCTACCCGACAATTCAGGCGGGTAGTGTAGACCTAGCCTCAGAGAAACAGTCAACTGCATTATGATGTTGCTGTATATGGCCACTTAAAATGACCATGATTTATTCTACCTGCCTGAGTGAGAGACAGACAAACCACTGGAAGGCAAGACTAATAGACATGATGGCTATATTCATTTAGCAGAGCCTGAATGCCAACTTCAGGTAGTGTTATGCTGCTCAGAATACAGGTACATCATTGGCATCACAATAGCCTTTGTATTGCAAATACTTTTTTGCTGTATTTGGCTAGCTCAAATCTATTATATTAATTCTCTTCTATAAGAGAAGTGCTTTCTAGCACAGTAGCAAATCCAAGAACATGGAAGCAAGAATGGATTAAAGGGAAAAGTTACAGTCTGTGTGAGTGTTATTCAGTCTCTAATTTTTACCTATTATGCTCCTGTAAGAGGGTCTGGACTCACCCCTGCAGCACCTCCTGCTGGTCGTCCAGGGAATTAGCTCTCCAGCCTCTGGAGCACCCTCTGCAGGTTGGTGATCCACCTGTCCTCTCCTTAGCTCCCGTGTCCCTCCCAGGACCCTGGTGCCCCTTGCTCTGGGTGCTGCCCCCTGGCAATACCCACACACTAGGTCTCCCCTCCCAGGGGAACCCCCACCCACTATCCCCACCTTGCCTCAGCACTAGGCCACTGCCAGTCACCAACTAGCCCCCACTCCGTGGGGCAGACTGCAGTATAGGCCACTCATCAGTGGCAAGGAGGGTTTGGACCTGCTGCCTTGGCCTAGCCCTGGGCTGCCCTCTGCAACCCCCAGTACCCCTTGGCCTTCCGCTAGGCCACAGCCTGGGGCTATCCAGCCCTGTTCCACTCAGGTATGCTATCCCTAGCTTGCTGCAACCAGGCCCTTCTCTCTCTGCACTCAGAGACTACTGAGTCTCTGGCTGCCCCGGCCTTTATAGGGCCAGCTGAGTCTGTTTGGGGCAGGGCCCCAGCTGCAGCCATTTCCCCCAATCAGCTCAGCCTAAAAGCTGCTTTCTCCAGCTACAACCCCATTGTTCTTGGCTGAATCAGAAATATTCCTAGAACAACAACAAAAAAACAGCTTATAAGCTTGTGTGAGAGAGTTGGGGGAAAACTCCATCCTATGCAGGGCAAGTGTGTCCACCTCTCTTAGGGAATGGGGGTGGGGTGTACATATTTTATATCTACATCCCTCCCCGCTGGAGTCTATACACTCACCCTTATTAGCAGGGTGGTGCAGCCTAGTGGCCAGAGTCCATAAATTCACCCTTGTCAACTGGGTGGTAAGGCCTAGGGGGCAATGTCAGTCAATCCACACCTTTTTGCAGGGCAGAAATGCCTAATGGCTCAAGTCAATAACTTCATCCCTTTTCACAGAACAGTAAGGCCCAATGGCCAGTCAGGAAATCTGCCCCTCCTTGCAGGGCAGTCTGACCTAGTGGCCAAAGTCACTACATTCACCCCTGTTCACAGGGCCATAAGGCTAAGCAGCCAGAAGCTCTAAATTGGCCCTTGTCAGCAGGCAAGTAAGGTCTAGCAGCCACTGCCAGACACAGGGGGAGGGGATGCAACCCCAGCAGGGGGGTCCAGGCGCTCCCTCTCCACCAGACCCCAGCCCAGGACACTGTTAATGGCCATAGCATGGGCCACTGAGTCAGCAGGGAAAGTCAGCTTTGGCTCACTCACCAGTCTGCCATCTGATTCCCTTGAGCTGCTTCCTGCCATCATCCCTGCTGCTGTGATCTGGGCATCCCTATTATCTCTAGGTTCTCCAGTCTGCCCTTTCTCCAGCACCTCCAAACCCTGCAAGACCTCTGGGGTTGCCTTGGCATCTGCCTGGGCTGTGGCATCCCCACCTCCTACAGTCCCAGGCTTCTGCTAGCCTTGGCTAGAGCAAGCAGCACACATCCTTCCTCCATGGCAGTCAGCCCCAACTGAGCCGAGCTGCTCCTTTTTATACCAGTGCACCTGGAGCATGCCCAGGAGAGTAAAGTGGGTGTGGCTTCCTCAACCCATAATGTAGGGTTAACCCTTCCCCGTCCAGAGCGGGGCGAGTGCGCCCTGTCACACTTGCTTTTGATATTCCAGTTGGAAAATGTTTTGTTAATTGATTGGGAGTGGGGGGAACCCTCTCTTGGAGCATTCAGTGGAGTATGCAAAAAAAAAAGTGGGGGTGGGTGGCCATTCCAGGTTTCTGTTTTGTGCCTATGTAAAGGACCGTTTCCATTTTGTCTAACTCTAGCATTAGCTTTAATCATGCAATGCATACCTCATCCTTTCCCTCTTCTGAACACATTAACTTCCACTGCATGCCATAAAAGCAAAAATACATTACAATGCAATTTTACAACCATTTGGTGCTTTTCCTTTTATATGTCTCAGCTCCTTGTGCTGGAAATTCTCCTCCTACTGGTTCTTTAGTATATCACAGTGCAATGTATAATACAGAAAATACAGCACTGTCAGCCATGCATCTTATGTAGTCATTTATATCTGCCCAAAATACTACTATTCTTTCTGGTACCATGTTACACCCACTTTGTTGAGATGTAAGTGATTAAGATTATACAATGTTGAATGGAGTGGAGAATCAGGCTTCATTTGTGTTATTGTTGTTGCCTGTCTGTATTTTTTATTTCTAACCAAAAAATCTGAACCATGAAACACAAGCTTTTCTAGACTCACTTACAAATTCCAGGTTGGGGCTTTCATTTATTTCCAGAGGCAGATAACAACCTGTCTAGGTAGAATCTGCATCTACCCCTAGTAAAGCTTAGAGACAGAATTTCTTCTCCACTTCTTACCGCACTGCTTCTGTTTGCTGAGCCTGCCATGCTTGTTCAACATCAGAGTTGAAAAGACTGAAAACTCATGAGGCAAAATAAAACCTGCTAATGCTGTGGCCCTTTTGTAGTGGCCTCAGAGGAGTATGGAACAGGGAAAATCTCATGCCTCACTCAAGGGCATTAGAGTAGGAGGAAAATCTGTGTGAAGAGGATGGATCATTGGGGATGGAAGGTGACAGTTTAAAATGAACTGGTTAGTAGCTGTGGGAACAGGTGGAAAGTGAGGGGGTGAAATGTGAAATGAAAAGAAAGGATGGGTGTGTGGATGGGACCCCTTTCAAGGTATGTTTTCAAAAGCACAAAATGAAAAAAATAGACCAAGACTTCAGACTAGGTAGGCAAAGAAGCGGGAAGAAGTATTGGGCTACCTTTTTATATACTCATATACTGTGATGAGACTCACTTAGCAATATGATTCAGGCCCCAATTTACGAACAAGCAGTACCACTAGGAAGTTAGATACTTATTGTGTGTTAATTCCCAAAACATCATCCCAACTCTGCTTAACATAAGTTTTAAATGTCTGGCAGTCTCCTTTCATCACAACAGTTTACAGAAGACAGGCTTACAACTCCCTCCAATCATACCTAGCAACCTTGTTAACAATCTCGGAAGAGGCCAATGACCTAGTAGGCACGCAAGTTGAACAATTATCCAACCTTCTACGTCAGGATTGAAGCATGCGAATAGAGCAGTGTAGTGAACTTGTGCTGCCGTGGCCTATATGTGAATTAACAAAACTTCACTCTCCAGGGTTTATTATTACTTATTGTTTGTGTTATGGTAATGCTCCATACCAACCAGGAATGGACCCCCATTGTGCTATGCATTGTACAAACACTGAGCAATATACAGTAATTTAGGGCTGTCGATTTGGCACATTTCATGGACACTCAAATCACATAGCATATTTTTAAAAATTACAGAAAGGGCAAGAGGAGGAAATCTTGTAATGCTGGAGATGTAAAATGCCTTTGGAAGCCAGAGAATCTTTGTCTGATATGCTGGGTTACACAGGCTCCCAGTCCCAGAAACTCTCCCACCTCCAGTTTGAGAGGAAAAACTAAATTGACTTGTAGCCAAATGAATTTAAGAAGTTACTTGCACTTAAGTGGGGGGAAATACAGCCTGATTCTCTGTCACTTCCAATCTGCATTCTTTCCCATGCAGAGGCTCTGCAAGCTCTCCTGAGTACACTAACAAGCATTTCTCTGCAAGACAGAGAATAAAATATTGTGTCTTAATAGAAATGGAAAAATGGAGCAATGCAAAGTACTGTAGATGCCAATTAGTGAGTCAGGTTAATTCTTAAATTTGTGGCAGCTCTGGACGATGAAGTCAACATTCTGCCTCAGCATTGTCTTATAGACATTGCCCAGGGTGAGGGCAGTGCAGGGCTGCATGGCCGCAGAGGGAATTCTGGAGCTGCCTGGATTGCAGGGAGAAATTGGCCACTGCTGCACACTTTGAGCATGACCAGCCTACTGCTAGGTAAGAGGACCAGGCTCATGGCTCAGTATTTGGATAGATCACTCAGAGGAACCCAAGTGTTGCAGACAGTGGTGATGGTAACGCAGCAGATTGCATTTTTTCCCTAAATCGGTATTGAAATTGTGAACCAGCAAGATGATAGGGGACACTTTCCTATTGGAGGTGCTCTCTAGAGACATAAAACCGGGGCCCTAACTATTTGTGGATGTTAACGTTGCAAATGCACTTTTCCACAAAGCATAGGTTAGCGCCAGTGCTCTGTCCCATTTCCAATTTAGGCAATTACATTCTGTCCACCTACAATTCTGTGTGGTTTTGTCTTGATGTGATTGTTCTTTACTCCCTCTACCAAGCTGCTGTGTAGTGTTGCTGTCAGCTGTTAAGAGGGGCTTCATTGCACTGAGAGGTAGCTGCGTCTCTGGGATGGGAGCCTGTGAACCCAGCATATCAGAAAAAGATTATCTGGCTTCCAAAGGCATTTTATATCTTCAGCATTACAAGATTTCCCCCTCTTGCCCTGTATAGAATTTTTACAAATATGCTATGCAAGAAAACATTTTGGAATCTTTTGGAAGATAGAGTCTATGTGATATATATAAAACCTGTTTTAAGCCTGTGATGTTGTTTAATTCAGGTGAAGTACTGTGTAATTACACAAGACACACACACACACAAAAAAAGAAGCAAAATTACAGCATGGATTTTTTTAAGTATAGTTTGAAAACTTGTGCTGTGAACAAAATACATTTTTACGCTGATGAGATTTTAATTAGACACAGTTCCCATTAGCTAAGATTAGGAGTTGGATTACATCTCCTGCATTTTTGAAACATTATATGATGAAAAGGATAAGTGAAAAGAAAGAATTAACAGGAAAAGTTTTACTGCATCTAGGGATTTTCTAAATAACATCTGAACAAAGATAACTGTCTTTCATCCACCCCTCCTGATGTGTTTGGGTTTATCAGCATGAATAAGAGACAGAGTCTGTGTTTATATATTGGGAGATCTTTGTTTTAAATATTTATAGGGTGCAAGCTCCTTAGGCATTTAGAGGAGGCTTTGTCAATTCATCATCATGTTTGTACTTATACATATTTTATTGAAACATTTTGGCATTAACGCAAAAAGATCCCGGACCCGTCTCAACTTTAATGTTACCAGGTTGGTTGAAAAGAAGGGCGTTCAGTGACACATACACTGCTGGAGAGTATACCTGACAACCTGAGAACTGTAAATTCAAAGCAATATGCCACTGTTAATAACGTGTAGTGTTGTTATAGCCAAATTGGTCCCAGGATATTAGAGAGACAAGGTGGATGAGGTAGTATCTTTTTTTTAATTGGACCAATTTCTGTTGGTGATAGAGACACAGTTTCAAGCTTGCACAGAGCTCTTCTTCAGTTCTGGGAAATAACATGGCACTCAAATCCCTGACACCTATGCTATCGGTTTATTCACCCCTGCCTTCCCAATCCCTCCCCATACCCTACACACCCACCAGTACATGCAAGTAAGATTCATAGTTCCATGGGAAAAGTGGGCAACTAACTACCTATTTATGTTAAGATGATCAATGGACAGAAACCTTTTTCCAACCTTTTCCCAGAATCCTTCTGTGATTAGCAATGAAGAGGTGAAAACTTCCTTATCCTGCTTCTCTCTATTCATTGCCTTCAGCTTCCTGGCCCTGCTTTTCTCCATCCCATGATCTCCTTTCATAGAATCATAGAATCATAGAATATCAGAGTTGGAAGGGACCTCAAGAGGTCATCTAGTCCAACCCCCTGCTCAAAGCAGGACCAATTCCCAGCTAAATCATCCCAGCCAGGGCTTTGTCAAGCCGGGCCTTAAAAACCTCCAAGGAAGGAGACTCCACCACCTCCCTAGGTAACGCATTCCAGTGTTTCACCACCCTCCTAGTGAAATAGTTTTTCCTGATATCCAACCTGGACCTCCCCCACTGCAACTTGAGACCATTGCTCCTTGTTCTGTCATCTGCCACCACTGAGAACAGCCGAGCTCCATCCTCTTTGGAACCCCCCTTCAGGTAGTTGAAGGCTGCTATCAAATCCCCCCTCATTCTTCTCTTCTGGAGACTAAACAATCCCAGTTCTCTCAGCCTCTCCTCATAAGGCATGTGCTCCAGACCCCTAATCATTTTTGTTGCCCTCCGCTGGACTCTTTCCAATTTTTCCACATCCTTCTTGTAGTGTGGGGCCCAAAACTGGACACAGTATTCCAGATGAGGCCTCACCAATGTCGAATAAAGGGGAACGATCACGTTCCTCGATCTGCTGGAAATGCCCCTACTTATACAGCCCAAAATGCCGTTAGCCTTCTTGGCAACAAGAGCACACTGTTGACTCATATCCAGCTTCTCGTCCACTGTGACCCCTAGGTCCTTTTCAGCAGAACTGCTACCTAGCCATTCGGTCCCTAGTCTGTAGCAGTGCATGGGATTCTTCCGTCCTAAGTGCAGGACTCTGCACTTGTCCTTGTTGAACCTCATCAGGTTTTTTTCTGCCCAATCCTCTAATTTGTCTAGGTCCCTCTGTATCCGATCCCTACCCTCTAGTGTATCTACCACGCCTCCTAGTTTAGTGTCATCTGCAAACTTGCTGAGAGTGCAGTCCACACCATCCTCCAGATCATTAATAAAGATATTAAACAAAACCGGCCCCAGGACCGACCCTTGGGGCACTCCACTTGAAACCGGCTGCCAACTAGACATGGAGCCATTGATCACTACCCGTTGAGCCCGACGATCTAGCCAGCTTTCTATCCACCTTACAGTCCATTCATCCAGCCCATACTTCTTTAACTTGGTGGCAAGAATACTGTGGGAGACAGTATCAAAAGCTTTGCTAAAGTCAAGAAATAACACATCCACTGCTTTCCCCTCATCCACAGAGCCAGTTATCTCATCATAGAAGGCAATTAGGTTAGTCAGGCACGACTTCCCCTTCGTGAATCCATGCTGACTGTTCCTGATCACTTTCCTCTCCTCTAAATGTTTCATAATTGATTCCTTGAGGACCTGCTCCATAATTTTTCCAGGGACTGAGGTGAGGCTGACTGGCCTGTAGTTCCCCGGATCCTCCTTCTTCCCTTTTTTAAAGATGGGCACTACATTAGCCTTTTTCCAGTCATCTGGGACCTCCCCCAATCGCCATGAGTTTTCAAAAATAATGGCTAATGGCTCTGCAATCTCACCCGCCAACTCCTTTAGCACCCTCGGATGCAGCGCATCCGGCCCCATGGACTTGTGCACGTCCAGTTTTTCTAAATAGTCCCGAACCACTTCTTTCTCCACAGAGGGCTGGTCACCTTCTCCCCATGCTGTACTGCCCAGTGCAGCAATCTGGGAGCTGACCTTGTGCGTGAAGACAGAGGCAAAAAAATCATTGAGTACATTAGCTTTTTCCACATCCTCGGTCACTAGGTTGCCTCCCTCATTCAGTAAGGGGCCCACACTTTCCTTGATTTTCTTCTTGTTGCTAACATACCTGAAGAAACCCTTCTTGTTACTCTTAACATCTCTTGCTAACTGCAACTCCAAGTGTGATTTGGCCTTCCTGATTTCACTCCTGCACGCCTGAGCAATATTTTTATACTCCTCCCTGGTCATTTGTCCAATCTTCCACTTCTTATAAGCCTCTTTTTTGCATTTAAGATCAGCAAGGATTTCACTGTTTAGCCAAGCTGGTCGCCTGCCATATTTACTATTCTTTCTACACATCGGGATGGTTTGTTCCTGCAACCTCAATAAGGATTCTTTAAAATACAGCCAGCTCTCCTGGACTCCTTTGCCCTTCATGTTATTCTCCCAGGGGATCCTGCCCATCTGTTCCCTGAGGGAGTTAAAGTCTGCTTTTCTGAAGTCCAGGGTCCATATTCTGCTGCTCTCCTTTCTTCCTTGTGTCAGGATCCTGAACTCGACCATCTCATGGTCACTGCCTCCCAGGTTCCCATCCACTTTTGCTTCCCCTACTAGTTCTTCCCTGTTTGTGAGCAGCAGGTCAAGAAAAGCTTTGCCCCTAGTTGGTTCCTCCAGCACTTGCACCAGGAAATTGTCCCCTACGCTTTCCAAAAATTTCCTGGATTGCCTGTGCACCGCTGTATTGCTCTCCCAGCAGATATCAGGGTGATTAAAGTCTCCCATGAGAACCAGGGCCTGTGATCTAGCAACTTCTGCTAGTTGCCAGAAGAAAGCCTCGTCCACCTCATCCCCCTGGTCTGGTGGTCTATAGCAGACTCCAACCACGACATCACCCTTGTTGCTCCCACTTCTCAACTTTATCCAGAGACTCTCAGGTTTTTCTGCAGTATCATACCGGAGCTCTGAGCAGTCATACTCCTCTCTTACATACAACGCAACTCCCCCACCTTTTCTGCCCTGCCTGTCCTTCCTGAACAGTTTATATCCATCCATGACAGTACTCCAGTCATGTGAGTTATCCCACCAAGTTTCTGTTATTCCAATCACATCATAGTTCCCTGACTGTGCCAGGACTTCCAGTTCTCCCTGCTTGTTTCCCAGGCTTCTTGCATTTGTGTATAGGCACTTAAGATAACTCAATGATCGTCCCTCTTTCTCAGCATGAGACAGGAGTCCTCCCCTCTTGCGCTCTCCTGCTTGTGCTTCCTCCCAGGATCCCATTTCCCCACTTACCTCAGGGCTTTGGTCTCCTTCCCCCGGTGAACCTAGTTTAAAGCCCTCCTCACTAGGTTAGCCAGCCTGCTGGCGAAGATGCTCTTCCCTCTCTTCGTTAGGTGGAGCCCGTCTCTGCCTAGCACTCCTTCTTCTTGGAACACCATCCCATGGTCGAAGAATCCAAAGCCTTCTCTCCGACACCACCTGCGTAGCCATTCGTTGACTTCCACGATTCGACGGTCTCTACCCCGGCCTTTTCCTTGCACAGGGAGGATGGACGAGAACACCACTTGCGCCTCAAACTCCTTTATCCTTCTTCCCAGAGCCACGTAGTCTGCAGTGATCCGCTCAAGGTCATTCTTGGCAGTATCATTGGTGCCCACGTGGAGAAGCAGGAAGGGGTAGCGATCCGAGGGCTTGATGAGTCTCATTTCCTATATAACTTCATTTTATCCAGTGCCCCTCCATGTCCTTCAGTCTGAATGAGATGCATGGGGCTAAAGATGTTTAAGGATAAGCCTAGGTCCCAAACTCTGGAATGTGGGATCCAAAATAGTCACACATGTCAATGTGGGTTTATGTTAGCCAAGCAGCCTCCTTTTGAGCTGAGGGATTCTTTTGTCATCTCAGGGTAGGTCCTTCTTTGCCTTCTCCTCAGTAATTGTGAGGGTGGGGGAGGAATGATCAACATATTATTCTTTCTCCCTTCCCTCTCTAAAGAAGGAGCGTAGGAAAGGTTGGCTAGCACATTCTTCTGTCCCCACAGCTAAAAGGGAGGAGGATGTAAATGGCCCTTCTCCATCCTGCTCTAATTCTCTGCCAGTCCCTTTTTCTATGAAACTCAGAGGAAGAAAGGGGCCTGGATCTTTTTGCAGAGCAAAGAATGCACTAGTGAGAAAGAAACCACCATTGAGATTGTGCCTCCTGGTCTCCTTGGAACATGTCCATGGAGAACACACCTAGAAAGTAATTTCATGAGGTCAATTACACTCTCATGAGCACTATTCCATAGCATAAATATCAGCCTCAGTATTAGTGATATTTTGGATGTAGGGATCAACAGTGGCACAACACCTTAATCATAGACACGTGAACTGAATATGCACAGCCTGGCTGGAAAGGCTGCCCTTCACACCCACGCTGGATTAATATAATGCTGCCAACACTCAGGCCTATGGGTTAGAATGGAAGTTAACCCAGTTAGATGTTTTTCAGGCCCTTGCCCTAGGTCATGGGTCCAGGCAACAAAAGGTTTTGATGCACAGGTTTGATTCAAAAGTCACACTTTATGTGCTGAAAGCACAAAGACTTTTGCAAGCTGATCGGGGTATTGTTTGACTGAAGCAAAATGTAATTACACCAGAAATTACAAGTTTATTTGTGTGGGTGTGTGCACGCATACTTGTGTGTGAACTACTTTTAATTCTTGTTATGAACAGAAAAGAACACACACTGATGAGATTTTAATTAGCCACATTTCTGTGCCAGGACCAAAGCATCGGCACGGCATGCCTTCATACACTCTATCACACCTGTTGACATTTAAGTTCCAAAAAAACTTATAAACAAGACAATAGCCAAGAAGCAGAAGACAGGAAGACACAAGGTTCATAAGACTTTGAGGTGCCAAAAAGACAGATTGCATGCAGCAGGCACTTTACAAAAACCAGGAAAACCACTTGGTCTCTCAAAGTGTATGTCACAGTAAAGAACTGTTCCTAGGCAGCTCAAATACATCCACTGACACCTGCAGATAAACAATAAAAGAAATTAATCAGATGAGACATACACTGTAGGCCGCTAGTCAAAAGGGAGCAATCCCAACTGGTCAGCCACAGGGTATGCAATGCCCTTGAACATGGAGCAAGGGCTTACCAAACTCTTCGTACGGTCGGTGATTGTTGTTATTATTAATTATTATTTTTATATCACCTCAGAGCCACAAGGGAGATCAGGCCCCATTTTAGAAGGTCTATACAAACATAAAAAGACAGCAGGCCCTGCCTTGAAGAGCTTAGTGTCTAAATAGACTATATGGATAAAAGGTGGGAGAGGGAAAAAGAGGTAAAGTGACTTGCCCATGATCATAGAATCATAGATTTTAAGGTCAGAAGGGACCATTATGATCATCTAGTCTGACCTCCTGCATAATGCAGGTCACAGAATCTCACCCACCCACTCCTGTATCAAGCCTGTGCCTGAGCCATTGAAGTCCTCAAATCATGGTTTAAAGACTTCAAGGTGCAGAGAATCTTCCAGCAAGTGACCCATGCCCCACGCTGCAGAGGAAGGCGAAAAACCCCGAGGGCTTCTGCCAAGCTGCCCTGGAGGAAAATTCCTTCCCGACCCCACATATGGCGATCAGCTAAACCCTGAGCATGTGGGCAAGACTCACCAGCCAGACACCCAGGAAAGAATTCTCTGTAGTAATTCACATCCCACCCCATCTAACATCCCATCACAAGCCATTGGGCATATCTACCGCTAGTAGTCGAAGACAAATTAATTGCCAAAATTAGGTTATCCCATTATACCATCTCCTCCATAAACTTATCAAGCTTAGTCTTGAAGCCAGATATGTCTTTTGCCCCCAGCATGTGAGTGACAGAGCTGGGGATAGAACCTACATCTCCTGAATCCCAGTTCAGTGCTCTCCAGTGGCCCATGCTGCATCTCAGATGAAAATCACCCCTGGTTGTGCTGTGGACGCTCATTAATAAAAGCAGACAAGTTAGTGCTTTGAGATTTTTCAGAGTGACAGGTGCTATAAAACTGTAAGATATATTTACAAGCCATCTGTCGTAAAAACAGACGATAGGTTTGGAATGTAAGTTGCACGCATTGGACAAAGGACAGAGACATTGATTTGCAGCTCTGATCTGACTGTATTTATTTGCTAGCTCTAAGATTTTTTAGGCCTATTCTGTTTGCTAATTAGCTGTCAAATTGGAAATCAGGACTGACCACAATTCAATTTTTAACCCTAGGAATGTGACCTCAGGCCTTCCTCTACTAATTCATTGACTTCAGTGGGAGCTGATGAGTACTCAGCACTCTTGTGCCTAACTTTAAGCACCCATTTCTGAAAATCTTGGTCTTTGGCTCCAATGTTGCAGTCATTATGGCACAAAACCCCAGTTTTCCTATAGGAATTTTGAATGGTAAGGACCACATGACTTCATGAAGACTTGTATTAGAATCAGAATTAGAATTAGAGTTAGAATTATGGAGCCCTGGAATTCCAAATTTGTCCAATAGCAGAACCCTTTTGATTCTAAAGAAAATAAAACTTCCCATACAAACTAATAATGTTACAGGCTGTGTTTGGACAAAGCAATACTCACAAATATGTGATCTTGTATCTTAGAACATATATATCCCAAACTTGATTTTAGTCTAGCAGTTTTGGTCTGGGCAAATTCAATCTAGGTGTATTTCCCAACCAAATATGTCAATCGTCCATAACGGTTTCCAGATCATTTGAGAGGGTGCTACTTACGTGCCATGGGAATGCAAACTAATCTAGAGGATATTTACACAGTAGTTATGGCATTTTCTACAAGAGAAGCACTGCAAGACCCTGATCCTACAGCTGGATTCATGCAGGAGCCCCATGGATCGTAATAGTGTTCTGCGTGGGCTCAGGAGTCGGCCCACATGGATCTAGTTGCAGGTTCCAAGCCCCTAGATGTGTCTGTACATTATTGGCAAGCTAACATAATAGCTTTGCAAACCCTGGATGGATGTCAGGTATGTATAAATGCTGAGTCAATGAGGCTCCAAAGTAATTCCTTTCTCTTCATAGTACAATAGTTTACATCAACAAGTTCCAAATCACAGTGTATTGCAGTAACTCAGGCCTGGTCTACACTACGGGTTTAGGTCGACTTTAGCAGCATTAAACCGAATTAAGCCTGGACATGTCCACACAACGAAGCCCTTTCTTTCGACCTAAAGGGCCCTTTAAACCGGTTTCTTTACACCACCTCCGACGAGGGGATTAGCGATAAAACCGGCCTTTGCGGGTCGGAATTGGGGTAGTGTGGACGGAATTCGATGTTATTGGCCTCCGGGAGCTATCCCACAGTGCTTCATTGTGACCGCTCTGGACAGCGCTCTCAACTCAGATGCACTGACCAGGTAGACAGGAAAAGACCCGCGAAGGTTTGAATTTAATTTCCTGTTTGCCCAGCATGGAGAGCACAGGTGACCACGCAGAGCTCATCAGCACAGGTAACCGTGATGGAGTCCTCCCAGGATCGCAAAAGAGCTCCAGCATGGACCGAACGGGAGGTACGAGATCTGCTCGCCATATGGGGAGATGAAGCAGTGATAGCTGAACTCCGTAGCAGTAAAAGAAATGGAAAAGTATTAGAAAAGATCTCCAAGGCCATGAAGGACCGAGGCCATAACAGGGACACACAGCAGTGCCGCGTGAAAATTAAGGAGCTACGGCAAGCTTACCACAAAGCCAGAGAAGCAAACGGAAGGTCCGGGGCAGAGCCGCAAACTTGCCGCTACTACGCGGAGCTGCATGCGATCCTAGGGGGTGCAGCCACCACTACCCCAACCGTGTGCTATGACTCTCTCACTGGAGAAACACACAGGGAAGACGGTTCGGGGAACGAGGAAGATGACGATGGAGGTACTGTAGGTAGCTCACAGCAGCAAGGAAGCGGAGAAACCGGTTTCCCCAACAGCCAGGATATGTTTGTGACCCTGGACCTGGAACCAGTAACCCCCGAACTCACCCAAGACCCTCAGGGCACACAGGAGACCTCTGGTGAGTGTAACTTTGTAAATATTTGTAAACATTACAAAAAAAAAGCAAGCGTGTTTAATGATTACTTTGCCCTGGCAATCGCGGCCAGTACATCTACTGGAAAAGTCTGTTAACGTGAATGGGGATGGAGCGGAAATCCTCCAGGGACATCTCCAGAAAGCTCTCCTGGTTGAAATGGGGTGATTTTATTAAGGGGGACATTCAGAGGCGCCCGTTCCTGCTCTTCTGACCAGAAATGTTCCCCGCTGTTAACCACGCGGTGGGGGGAGGGGTGAAGTGATCATCCCAGAGAATCGTGTGTGTGTGGGGGGGGTGGTTTACTTGTGTTTGTGCCGCATGTTAACCGGGAAACCGCAGCCCCCTCCTTTTACATTGAAACCCCATTTTAAATGGACAACCCAATTCATCCTTGATATGGGAAATGCGCTGCTGTTTGCAACCTTTCCCGCATGTTAAGAAGGTTAAAAAAGCCAAAACACTGTGGCCTACGATGGCTGCCTGCAAGCCGAAATATGCGACCTTGTAATGAAAGAGTGTACCCATTGTTCTCTAAAATGTGTCTTTTTTAACCACCTCTCCCTTCTCCTCCGCCAGCTGCAAATGTTTCTCCTTCGCAGAGGCTCGTGAACATTAGAAAGAGAAAACGTAGGACGAGGGACAAGATGTTCACGGAGCTGCAGATGTGCGCCCAGGCTGATAGAGCACAGCAGAATGCGTGGAGGCAGTCAATGTCGGAGATGAGAAAAGCCCAATATGAACGAGAGGAGAGGTGGCGGGCTGAATCGCAGGAAGAACAGAGCAAGTGGCGGGCTGAAGACGATAGGTGGCGTCAGCTTGCAGACAGACAGCAAGAGGCAATGCTCCGTCTGCTGGAGCATCAAACTGATATGCTCGAGCGTATGGTTGAGTTGCAGGAAAGGCAGCAGGAGCAGAGACCGCCGCTACAGCCCCTGTGTAACCAACAGCCCTCCTCCCCAAGTTCCATAGCCTCCTCACCAAGACGCCCAAGAACACGGTGGGGGGGCCTCCGTCCACCCAGTCACTCCACCCCAGATGATCGCCCAAGCATCAGAAGGCTGGCCTTCAATAAGAGTTAAAGTTTTAAAATGCAGTGTGTCCTTTTCCATCCCTCCTCCCCCACCCATCCCAGGCTACCTTGGCAATTATCCCCCTACCTCTGTAAGGAACTAATAAAGAATGCATGAATGTGAAAAAACAATGACTTTATTGCCTCTGCAAGCGGGAGGGGAGGGTGGGGTGGGGTGGTTGGTTTACAGGGAAGTAGAGTGAACCGGGTGTGGGGGGGTTGGAGGGTTCATCAAGGAGAAACAAACAGAAGTTTCACACAGTAGCCTGGCCAGTCACAAAACTCGTTTTCAAAGCTTCTCTGATGCGCACCGCGCCCTGCTGTGCTCCTCTAACCGCCCTGGTGTCTGGCTGCGCGTAATCAGCGGCCAGGCGAGTTGGCTCAACCTCCCACCCCGCCATAAAGGTCTCCCCCTTACTCTCACAGATATTGTGGAGCGCACAGCAAGCGGCAATAACAATGGGGATATTCTTTTCGCTGAGGTCTGAGCGAGTCAGTAAGCTGAACCAGCGCGCTTTTAAACGTCCAAATGCACATTCCACCACCATTCGGCACTTGTTCAGCCTGTAGTTGAACAGGTCCTGACTCCTGTCCAGGCTGCCTGTGTACGGCTTCATGAGCCATGGCATTAAGGGGTAGGCTGGGTCCCCAAGGATCACGATAGGCATTTCAACATCCCCAATGGTCACTTTCTGGTCCGGGAAGAAAGTCCCTTCCTCCAGCTTTCGAAACAGAGCAGAGTTCCTGAAGACGCGAGCATCATGTACCTTTCCCGGCCATCCCACGTTGATGTTGGTGAAACGTCCCTTGTGATCCACCAGGGCTTGCAGCAGCATTGAAAAGTACCCCTTGCGGTTTACGTAGTCGGTGGCTTGGTGCTCCGGTGACAAGATAGGGATATGGGTTCCGTCTATGGCCCCGCCACAGTTTGGTAATCCCATTTCAGCAAAACCATCCACTATTGACTGCACGTTTCCCAGAGTCACTACCCTTGCTATCACCAGGTCTTTCATTGCCCTGGCAAATTGGATCACAGCAGCCCCCACCGTAGATTTGCCCACTCCAAATTGATTCCCGACTGACCGGTAGCTGTCTGGCGTTGCAAGCTTCCACAGGGCTATCGCCACTCGCTTCTCAACTGTGAGGGCTGCTCTCATCTTGGTATCCTGGCGTTTCAGGGCAGGGGAAAGCAAGTCACAAAGTTCCATGAAAGTGGCCTTACGCATGCGAAAGTTTCGCAGCCACTGGGAATCGTCCCATACCTGCAGCACGATGCGATCCCACCAGTCTGTGCTTGTTTCCCGGGCCCAGAATTGGCGTTCAACGGTATCAACCTGCCCCAGTGACACCATGATTTCCACATTGCTGGGGCCTGTGCCTTGTGAGAGGTCTATGTCCATGTCAATTTCCTCATCGCTCTCGTCGCCGCGCTGCAATCGCCTCCTCGCCTGGTCCGGGTTTCGCCTTGGCATGTCCTGGCTCTGCATATACTCCAGGACAATGCGCGTGGTGTTCATAGTGCTCATAATTGCCGCGGTGATCTGAGCGGGCTCCATGATCCCAGTGCTAGCTATGGCGCCTGGTCTGAAAAAAGGCGCGAAAGTAGTATCTGATGGACCAGGAGAGGGAGGGCCGAGTGACGACATGGCGTACAGGTACAGGAACAGGGAGAAACACAAACAACTGTCACACAGAATGGTCCCCCCAAAGATTAAACTGAAAACCGTGGGCTTAGCAGGCCATTGATTTCATGGAGGAAGGGGAAGCAAATGAATACAGAACAAATCTATTTTTTACCTCTTAAGGTGGCAGCTGACGGTGCAGCATGAGTGATAGCCTCTCCAGTACGATGACGATGGGTACCAATCATAATATACCATCATCTGCCAAAAGGCAAGGGGCTGCTGCTGTGTAGCAATGCAGCCCCACGTCTGCCAGCCCCACGTCCGCCAGCACCCAGCATCGCCCTCGGCCTCTTCTGGGTGCTTAGCAGACAATATTGGGCAATTGGCAGAAAATAGTATATTACGACTGGTAACCGTCATCATCAAAACAGTAGCATGTCTGCCCAGGTGGCCATGATTGACAGCCATACCAGTATGACGATGATGGGTACCAGTCACAATATACCATCTCCTGGCAAGGGGCTGGTGCAATGCAGCCCTACGGCTGCCAGCCCCATGACTATCACTCATGCTACACCGTCTACCGCCAAAAGGCAGTTAGCAGCTGCTGCTGTGTAGCAATGCAGTCCCACGTCTGCCGGCACCCAGAGGACATATGGTGACGGTGAGCTCAGCTGAGCTGAGCGGGCTCCATGTTGTCTGCACAGGTAACCCAGGTAAAAAGGCACGAATCTATTGTCTGCCGTTGCTGTGACGGGGGAGGGAGGGGCCTGACGACATGTACCCAGAACCGCCTGCGACACTGTTTTGCATCATCCGGGCATTGGGATCTCAACCCAGAATTCCAAGGGGCGGCAGAGACTGCGGGAACTGTGGGATAGCTGTGGGATAGCTACCCATAGTGCAATGCTCCGGAAGTCGACGCTAGCCTCGTACTGTGGACGCGGTCCGCTGACTAGAGCACCTAGAGCATTTTATTGTGTGGACACACACAATCGGCTGTATACAACCGATTTCAATAAAACCGGCTTCTATAAATTCGAACTAATTTTGTAGTGTAGACATACCCTCAGAGAGACACAGATGGCAGCATACATTTTTTACACAGAGAAGTCTAAATCTACTTCTTCTTGAACTTAACATGTCATTGTATTTCAAATAGAAACTACTTTACTCTCCTCTCCTCCTCCTCCTAGAAGGAATCTCACTTCACTGAATGTTTATGTAATGTCAAATGCTCTTCTGCAGGTGCTCCCATGTTTTGAGACATTCTTTACATTACATTTTTAAGGTTGATTTTTGCGTGTTTTCTTTCTGTAATAGACAGTCATGACAAATGAGAAATGAAGTCCTCCAATTTAAAGTACTGTATCAGCTCACTTAACATTTAATTTTGTATATCTCCCTGCTTTTAACTTCAGTTTAGGGGCTAAGAGCTCAGAAGATTATTGCTGTCAAAGTGTTACTGTTTGAGGTATGGCTGTGTAATACCAAACTGCAATAAATGCCTTTTATCTACATTGATTTTTAGAGATGATCTAACTTAGGAAAACCTAATGCCCACATGTACCTGTCAAGTACCCACCTGTCTGTGAGCTATTGAAGTCATGTTTGAATATTATTCCAGAGGTCCAGAAAATAATATAGAAATATGAGTTAATCAATATCATCCAATGCTGTAATACAAGTTCTAGGTGTCACACTTCCAAAAGCAGCACTTCTAGGAATGATTAAAAGCATGGTGCTGCCAGCAAGTTGAGAGGTAGCCTGAGTACCAGTTCCAGGTACCATTTCTGCAGGTCAGCATCCACCACCATGTTTGAGAGTACTCAAACTTTATTGAACTGCTTTGATCTAACCACAGTTGAATTTGGTTTTGGTTTACTCAGAAATAGGGGTTATTGATTTTTGCAGCTGAATCACATCTTTTTACATTCAGTCATAAATTTATGCAAATATCTTGTCACCTGCTTAACTTATTTAGATTTCTGCTTCCCTACATGGAGGTCCTATTACTGTAAGTTCTAGATCAGTTGGCTGTTGATATCCTTGAAGCTGGGATACAGGATATTCTTTCGAGTGATGGTGTTAGTGTGGATATCAGACTTTAACAAATTGCAAACCCAAGATCAGTCTGTGTGCTGCCAATGCTGTTGCTGAAGTTGGAAAGTGCTAGCAGGAAGTTACCCAAAAAATATTTTAGGACGGCTAACGTCCTTTTTTTTTTAAATGAACAAAAAGGAACGGAAGCAACATCGAACTTTTTTAAAAAGTTTGCAAACAAAACCAAATACAACACAAATTAACAATGAAGGCCATGCATGAACGCCTACGCATGAAGAACAATTTCTATGGTAAATGACAACTTTTAAACCTCAGTCATTTCAGCTACAGAGTTGTTCCAAAAAAGTCACCAAAATACTTTTCTAGGGGGAAAAGTGGTGGATTCCTCCCCCCGCCCCTTTTTTTTTCTCATTCAAAATTGGCTGAACCATTTTGACTCAAATATTCAAGAACCTTTGGGCAAAAGCAAAACATAATGAAACTTTAACCATTTGGGTTGAAATGTTCTATAACCATTTGGAAACAATTATCGCAGTAGAACCCGATTTGCAAATTTAGCCCCCAACCTCTACTTTTGAAAATACATGTGAATAACTTTAGCACCAGAGTTACTAACAGCACTGATTCCAATGGGACTACTCACATGCATAAAGTTACACACATGCATAATTGTTTCAAGGACTGGGGCTTTAATTGTTAAAATTAGTAAAAAATGGTGAAAACTTTGAGGAAAAGTGGCTTTTTTTAAAAAAAAGAATAATTTTACAAAATGATTTTGATGAGACTTTCTCCATTTTTCGATGAAAATTTTTATTGATCAGTTTTACTGTTTTTCAGTTTAGTGTTCAGATTCCTTTTTATTTTTTTTGTAGATTTCTTTCTCTGTTGTCACCTTTGATTTGTCACTGTAGTCACATGAACCCACATCCTATACAAACATATGCACATATTTATTTTAAGTATGTGAGTAATTATACTCACGTGCTTATGTTTTTTCAGTTAAGGGGCTTAATGCATTAAATATTTAATTAGTCATACATTAATACAAATACTTACTTAAAACATTTGGTGGAGGATTATATTTCCTCATTTTTAGGATGATTTTACTTTGCAATTTCTATAGAACTGCTTCCAGGCAAGTCCCCTTTTAAATTTTTTTCACTTTCCATTTTATTTCTTTATCTTTTTTTCTTTCCTTCTTTACTTCTGGACTTTATGACTCAAGACTCTTTTTATAGTTCAAGCAAAGCACAGTGGTTTTGTCATTCTAGTTCAAGTATTATTAAAACGTATATAAATGCAGAACTGCATAAAATATGACAGTAATGGCAGACCAAACTCAACCAGTCACAAGTGCGACTGCTTTACCCTGAAAACTCTGCCACTGTGCAATTAGGAAACATACTGGATAATGCTGGGTGACATAACAGAAACCAACTAACCCGTGTATTTCTTTTATAATTCCAATACAACAAATGTTGTAAAGTTGAAGTTAAAGAATGCTACAGTAAACAGTATAATCCTTATACAAAGTTCAGAAGAAGAGCATTATATTTAAAATTGAATTACATTAAAATGCTTAGATCTCAATCCTGCAGACACTTACCTGTGTGTGAAATTTTACACACTTGAGTAATAATGGGATACTTGCATAAAATTAATCACGTGTGTACATACGTGTAGGACCATGGCCTAAAAACATTATAAAGAAGGAAAATGTCCAGGGTAGGTAGTGTGTGCAAATATTCTATCCCATGGAAGTTCATACATTCAGTGAATGATGTTGCAATGTGGAAATTCATCTTACAGATTTTGTTATTCGCCAATACAACTTTCATTGTGAGCCACAAGACTTGCAAAGTCTTTAATTTTTAATTTTCTTTATCTGGAAAACAACTTGTAAATCTCCTGACATTTTCAGGAAAAGAAATCTACTTGTCATCAAGACTTAACCCTAGCATTTTGAATTTGTAAATATCTTTTTAACTTACAAGACTCTGTGTGTCTCAAAATTGACCCATAATGGGTCCCTGTTTGCAACACTTTCTGCCTCTCCATAATTTTATTTGTGTGTGAACTGATTATGAAAGATACAAGACTGACAACTTTGGATACTCTTCATTGTTAGAACAGTTAGAGCATCAACAGGCCTACTGAAAGTTTTCCAACTCTGAGCATCCATATGGCTTAAAGTTTAGGCTTGAAATTAGATGAAGGTTTCTAACCATCAGAGGAGTTAAGTTTTGGAACAGCCCTTCCAGGGAGACGTAGGGGCAAAAAACCTAACTGGCTTCAAGGCAGAGCTTGAAAAGTTTATGGAGGGCATGTTATGACGAGACTGCCTACAATGGCATGTAGCTCATCTGCAACTGCTAACAGCAAAAATCCCTGATGGTTGGAGATAGGGCTCTAGATAGAGAGGCTGTGAGTTACTATAGAGAATTCTTTCCCAGGTGTCTGGCTTTTGGGCCTTGCCCACGTGCTCAGAGTCTAACTGATCACCATATTTGGGGTTAGGCAGGAATTTTCCCCCTGATCAGATTGGCAGAGACCCTGGGGTGGGGTTGCCTTCTTCTGAGCATAGGACATGGGTCACTTGCTGATTTAAGCTAATGTAAATAGTGAATTCTCTGTAACTTGAAGTCTTTAAACTATGATGTGAGGACTTCAGTAACTCAACCATATGTTAAGGGTTTATTACAGGAGTAGGAGGGTGAGCTTCTGTGGCCTGCAATGTACAGGAGGTCACACTAGATATTCATGATGGTCCCTTCTGACCTTAAAATCTATGATTCTATGAGCCTATAAATTGGAGAGACCACTTCTTTTCAGTCTGTATGCCCACTCGCATGCCTACTTAACTAAAAGAAATATTACCAAACTTCAGTGTATGTGGGGGGGAGGGAAATACATATAATTATGAACCAAATTCTTAGCTGATGTAAATTGGCATAGCTCCATTGACTGCAGTGGAGCTAATCCAATTTACACCAGCTGAGGATCTGACCATTATATCCATATATTTGTTTTATAATAGCATTCAGAGGCTCTACACAGGATTAGGCTTCCATTATGTTAGGCACTGCACAAATACACATAAATACCTGGGCTTTACCCCAAAGAACTTACAGTTTAACAAATATATTTGGAACAAACATGATTGTAAACTTCAAAAGCAAGTGAATTCCTGATCTGAGACCATATAAATCTCCCTCCTCTTCCCAATCTCTTACCTATTGTCATGTCTCCCTGTTTCATGTCAGGCTGTACATTATCTAGACTATGCATTCTTTGGGGTAGTACTGTACCTTTTATCGTTTGTGGAGTGTTGTGGGTATACATGATGCTGTATGATTGATAAATCATAAGGCATACATTTTTAACAGTGAAGATAATTAATCAGTTGAACAATTTACCAGGGGTCATGGTGGATTCACCATCACTTGGAATTTTTAAATCAAGATTGGATGTTTTTTTAAAAGATATGTTGTCATAACTATAAAGGGAAGGGTGTAACAGCTGTCCTATGTACAGTACTATAAAATCCCTCCTGGCCAGAGACTCCAAAATCTTTTTCCCTGTAAAGGTTTAAGAAGCTCAGGTAACCTGGCTGGCATCTGACCCAAAGGACCAATAAGGGGACAAGATACTTTCAAATCTTGGGGGGGGAGGCTTTTGTCTGTGCTCTTTGTTTGGGAGTTCCTTCGCTCTCGGGACTGAGAGGGACCAGACATCAATCCAGGTTCTCCCCATCTTTCTAAACAAGTCTCTCATATTTCAAACTTGTAAGTAAAAAGCCAGGCAAGGCGTCTTAGTTTTACTTTGTTTTCTCAACTTGTAAATGTACCTTTTACTAGAGTGTTTATCTTTGTTTGCTATACTTTGAACCTGAGGCTAGAGGGAGGTCCTCTGAGCTCTTTAAGTTTGATTACCCTGTAAAGTTATTTTCCATACTGATTTTACAGAGATGATTTTTACCTTTTTCTTTAATTAAAAGCCTTCTTTTTAAGAACCTGATTGATTTTTCCTTTTTTTTTGGATCCAAGGGGGTTGGATCTGTATTCACCAGGAGTTGGTGAAAGGAAGGAGGGGGAATGGTAAATTTCTCCTTGTTTTAGATCCAAGGGGGTTGGATCTGTATTCACCAGGAGTTGGTGGGAGAAAGAAGGGGGGATGGTTAATTTCTCCTTGTTTTAAGATCCAAGGGTTTTGGATCTGTATTCACCAGGGAATTGGTGAAGGTCTCTCAAGGCTATCCAGGGAAGGGAATTAGCTTTGGGATGGTGGCAGCGGACCAGAACTAAGCTGGTAGTTAAGCTTAGAAGTCTTCATGCAGGCCCCCACATTTGTACCCTAAAGTTCAAAGTGGGGATATAGCCTTGACATATGTGCTGGTTCAAAAGGAATTATTCTGGGGGAGTTCTATGACCAGTGTTACACAGGAGAGCATGATAATGATAGTAGCTTTTTCTTTATGGTCTCCTCCCTTCTGGAAACTGGACTCGCCACTAAATATATTGCAGACAGGCCACCAGGCCTTATCTTGCAATTTATTTTGAGATGAAGTATTCAGAGATAAATTAATGGGATTACTCATGTGAGTAAGTGATACTCAATCTGATTAAAAGTTGCAGAATCAGGCTCAATAACTTAGTTACCACCGGTCTGGGCTGGATTTGAAGTCGGGCCCTGAAGGTGAGAGGCTTGATAGGCCACTAGAAGTCCTCTAAGAAGTCATCCACATGTGTCCAAACTTTTAAACTTACTTTCTAATTTCCTTACTCTTATCTTGGATCACATATTCCCATACCTTGTAGAAACCTTGTCATCCTAGCTTGTCAAATGTCAGTGTCTTACGTTTTTTAAATTTCTGTCCTATGGGTAGCACTTCATTTTCTAACTGCATGGTGTTCTACATATAAAATACATCAACCAAACCAGTGCCTGATTTCAGCAGTGACCTTAGAGTCTGCAACTAATAGGATTACCCTCAATGAAACATTTGGAATGTCTTAAACTTGTGAACACTTAATCTCTCACCAGTAGTTAAGAGTACTAGTAGGAGATTTCAGAGTTATAAAGCCTATTTGTATCAGTAGCAGATGTAATTAAAGGGACAGCTCTTTGGTTAATGTTCACCTTTGGCACAAATTCTACTGATGCTTAAATGTAGAAGGACATGACTGTGGTATGTGAAGAGAATAGCATCTCTGTTTACAAACTAGTTGGATTAAAAACCACAAACAGTTGGTCCACATGAAAACTATTTCCGGTAGAAGTGAAGAGAGTATTACATACTGTGGGCCTGATTTTCAAAAACACACAAGCCCACAGTGAATTGCAATAATAAATGTGCAGTTGCATTCCCAGTCTGTGTGTGTAGTTTCTGCTAATGCACATTCAAACTGGGCATTTGGATACCATAAATAGCCAGTTAGATATTTGATGAGGTATTTTGTGCTGAAGAGCAAAACTAAGTGGCAAAGGTGACAGCATGGAAGGTATGCTCTCATTTTTCACAGATTGTAAATGTTTCCAGACTACTTTTTTCCTTTTCTCATCCAGTTGCTCTGAGTTTATGCCTCACAACACCAATCATCACCTGGTATTAATACTTAATAGGAGAGAGAAAAAAACAGGATAGCTCAGCTTCTAATTCCACTGCCAGCTATGTCTGTTTATCAGTGCCTCCAAATGAATCAACTAGTTGCAATGGTGCTAAAAAATGTCTTTTTGTCAGAAATCCACAAACTTGCACAGAATACTGAATCATGCTGCTGAACAGCAGAGAATCCAACATCAGTCTAATGTCCAGGCAAACTCTATTAGCTTTGGTACCTGTGCTTTTTTATATATCTCCTGTAAAACCTTACAAATCTTCTCAGCATAGAGATTTTTGTATGATTTAGATGCCAAGAGCCAATTACACTATCTACAATTCACAAACTGGTTTCAGGGAGAAGACAGATTTGGAATGGATGTCTTGAAGACTATTATCTTTTCTAAAATTAGCAGTCAAAACCAAAGTCTTTGCCTAAACAATATTATAAATAATGTCTATCATCAGTTGAATAGAAAACTGATAAACTCTCCAAGTTATGGAACAGAGATCTCATATTGGTAAAGCCAAACAAGATCTGAGACTAATACTAATCCAACCACATTAAACTCCGTTTAGACCCTTTTTTTTCCAGACCCTAACTTTTAGTGTTGGTTTGGATAAAGATAAATGATTAATGCTGGAGTTGTGGTAGTGAATAAACAGATCTTACTCATAAGACCATATGTATACTAAGTCTGGGGAAAATAGCTAAGAGAATAAACATATTGAATGTAGATGTGCCTTTTGCTCCTAAAATCTTTATCACAGGAGATTTTAGTTCTATTATAAACATTAAGGGCACACAGTATTCCTAGTGCAGAGGGGAACAGAATGGCCTTAAAAATGCAATGAAGGGACAGTGGTCCATGAAAAAATGATTGAGGCTACATGGGAAATGTCTTCTCATTATATAGCTCTTTATAGCCACTCTGTGTCTGTAACTCATGAGCAGAGCTCCACCAGAAAGAGTGGCTGACAGGGGCAAGAAGTCAAGGAGCAGCCCTCTATCAAGCAATTCCCTCATTTAAGGCAACCAAACGCATAATACAAACTGCATTATAAACCACTACTGTCCTGGCAGCTGTAACTCATAGCCCATGGCTTTTGCTTATTCCAAGAGGAAGTATGGACAGGTGGTTGGCAAGGACACTCTGCCAAAGGCGGCACCATGAAACAGATTGCTGTGCTACCTGGTCTGTGGGAGACCTGGGGTGGAACACAGATGAACCAAGATCGGTAGAAACTGGCTTAGTTCATCCCATGGGTCCTTTGCAGGAAATAGCTACTGTGACCCCTGCTGTTCTGTTCTGCTGGCAGCCTTCCCTTCAGAGGGGATAATACAGAGGAGCAGGAGCTCAAAATAAGCCACACAGCTGCAAAAGTTAAATGCCACATAGTGTCACGCAAAGAGAAGGGGAGCAAGGCCCTAAGAGTGAACAAGAAATATTTACTGTAAAAGCAAACCTGGGGCTCCCAGGCACTACAATAATACAAATAATAAATAATTAGAATAATAATTCTAAGTGCAAGAGAAGTTAATTCTGCAAAAAAGTAAATTGGCTAAAGAACATAGAAGAGCTGATTTGTTCTGTATGTATGTATGTATGTATGGTGGGAGCTAAACTATCCAGAAAATAAAACATTTCAAATACAGAGGGGAAAAATGCTGAAACCTCTTCTGGGTGTATAGCTGTGTATAATTATTATCATGCTAGTACATATTATTATTCTCACTGTTCCAAATAACAAGATTTTGTTGTTTATGAATATACTGTATTGCTGTTTTTCAGCTTGTTGCATCCCTGACACTCTTCCCAGTTGTTCACCTTTGTAACATTAAATACATTTCTTCATTTTTCTTTTAAAATAGCCAAATCTTCCTCCCCCGTTTTTTTTAAAAAGAGGCAAATGAAAAGCAGAGATGACCTGTGCCTACCGATAGTGTGTGTGGGGGGGGAGGACACAGTGAGAGTGGCACAGATTCAGCAGTGTTACTGAGCATGCTCAGTCTGTGTGAGCATGCTCAGTACAAGCCAAGCAGCAAATGTGGGGAGTCACATGACCTCCCACACACCACATGATGAAAAATCAGCTGCTGCTTCCACACACTCAGACTCACCGGGTTCCTTCTCACGTTAAGCTCTAGTGGGAGGGATCTGGGGCAGTATAGACATAGTAAAGGGTTGCAGGAATGAAGCTTCAAAACTCCACA
The DNA here is from genome assembly GCF_013100865.1 of Trachemys scripta elegans. Taxonomy (NCBI): domain Eukaryota; kingdom Metazoa; phylum Chordata; order Testudines; family Emydidae; genus Trachemys; species Trachemys scripta. The sequence continues at coordinate 17,924,950 of NC_048302.1, forward strand.
AGGATTGACAATCCATTGTCAAACCTTGTGGAATTTGGGATCTTCTTGTAATAAACAAGTGCTGCCTACTCCTTCCACCTCACTTCTGCAGGAGACATGCCTCTATTGGCCTCTCTGTCCATTCCTCCATAAAGCCTACCTCTCTATAAGGCCTGCAGGCAAGGAAAGGAAGTTGGTGCTTCCTAGTAGCTAGTAGCACTAGCTCTGTAGTGAATTACTGGTAGGAAATCCAGTGGCTCCCCTGGGAGCATGTTACAGAATACGTCTGCTTCCACAACATATCCCCTCATTTACCTCCTAACCAAAGAACTGAGATGGAAGAGTCGTTACAGGCTCAGAGATAGGAGAGGTTGCTATACACCTTGTCCCAGTTTGACCCATTTTTTTGTACCTCTCTGCCAGCAGGAGGGAAGCACTAGGCACACAGAACTCTGGTTTGTCCTACCTGTTTTCTTACAGTATGCTCCTATGCCTATATTTGAAAGCCATTTGTTACATCAAAGAGTAGTAATGAATAATGAAAGATATTAGAGTTGTGGAGTTAACACTAGTACCCTATTTTTCATATTAGATGCCATATCGCCTCTCAGAGAAAGTGAGTAAGCCTTGTCTTGGGCCATTATAAAACCAAGATTTTAATCTGCCTTACATCTCATCAGCTTCTTAAAGACCCTGTGGATAGTTTTATTCTTTAAAAAAAATACTGAATATTTTTATGGAGGATAATGTAGAATATTAAGTTTTTATTAATAGATTACCATCATCTAATTTATGAATGCATGTGGTATGAAATGAACTAAGAAATTCAGTGCAAGCTACTTAATAATCCTTGAACATAGATCGACAAAGATTTCTAATAATGGAATGCATTGTGTGCTATCACAGCCAAAGGGCCATCCGTTATACAGTCATTTATTTGATATTAGTTTCCAAGGTGTTACTCAAAGTTGAAACAATATATATAAAAAGTATAAGCCTTGAATTAAAGATATAATAGACTGGACAGCTGCTGATAACCTCTTGTGCTCCAGAGCAGAAATTACAGACTCTGGGCTGTTGTATTTATGGTAAATGCAGTCTTGCAAATAAAGGGCCTAATCCTGCAAAGCTTTCTGCACAAGTAACTTATATGAATACTCCTAAAGGGCCTGATCTTGCTCCCATTGAAATCAATAGGGCTTGGGGGAGGAGCAGACCTAAAATAATTAAATTTTACTCAGGATAAAAGTTTCAGTTATAATGTATGCTGTGATATCAGTGAATTGTAGATGATAGGTTTATTTACTTATGGGTGTGCTAATTCTTGGACTGTAAGCTCTTTGAGGCAACAACGGTTTCTTCCTGTGTATTTATACAAGACCTACCACAATAGGATCCTGGATTGGATATAGTTAATAGTGTTGATGTAATATATTTAGACTTCTGTAAGGCATTTGACTTGGTACCTCATGATATATTGATTAAAAAACTAAAAAGATATAAAATTTACATGGCGCACATTAATTGGGTTCTGGTATGTCTCAAAATGTAATTGTAAATGGGGAATCATCATCAAATGGGTGAGTTTCTAGTAGGAGTAGGGAGGTTATTTTACCTCCGTATTTGGCACTGGTGCAACCTCTGCTGGAATAGTGTGTCCAGTTCTTTTGTCTACAGTTCATGAACAATGTTGATAAATCAGAGATGGTTCAGAGAAGGGCCACTAAAATGATTGGAAGATTAGAAAACCTGTTTTACAGTGATAGACTCAAGGAGCTCAATCTAGTTTAACAAAGAGAAGGTTGAGGGGTGACTTAATTACAGTCTGTAAGTATTTACATGGGGAAAAAATATTAATAATGGGCTCTTCAGACCAATAAAGAAACATATCACATGATCCAGTGGCTGGATGTTGAAGCTAGATAAATTCAAACTGGAAATAAACAGAGAGAGTAATTAACCATTGGAACACTTTATCAAATGTGGTGGATTCTCCATCACTGACAGTTTTTAAATCAAAATTGGATATTTTTCTAAAAGATCTGCTTTGGGTACTATTTCAGGGAAATTCTATGGGCTGTGTTATACAGGAGGTCAGACTAGATGATCACAGTGGTCCCTTCTGGCCTTAAAATCTATTAATCTGTTTGGATTTACCATTTTTTATTACATATATTATTTTTCAACTCCCGTAGAGATAGTTTGTTTTAGCAGAAATACATGATGTCATCTAATTACTGATAAATGATTGACCTTATTGTTAATTATGTGACCTAAACTAAGAATAATGCTTCACAAAACATAAGGTCTATTATAAAATGATAATGAAATTAATATTATAACTGCCATTATTAAAATAATTGTAGAATATGTTTTAAAGAAATTCCATTTTCCTTTTGTTTTTACACTTACTTGTTTTACTAGTTTTACTCCTTTATCTCTGAATTCATAAGCAGTAGATATACTCATAGCTTGCAGTACTGTACAAAAGCATCTTCTTATTCTAATCAATAAGTTAACAGAGAATTTGTAAATAAACTGTATAATGTTTGCTTTAAGTACAGGGATTTATTTTTGGCTGTGTAATAGAAACACTTTTGGTGCTGCCGCTAAGAGATCAAGATAAAAACCCTCCACCTGTGGCTTATGGATAGATTCAGTTAGGCTTGGTCTACACTAGGCACTTATGCTAGTATGGGTCAGGGGTGTGGATATAACTCAGGGCTTGTCTTCACTACAGAGGTAAGTCAACCTAAACTACATCGACTCCAGCTACGTTATGTTATTCACGTAGATGGAGTAGCGTAACTTAGGTCAACTTACCCCAGTGTCTTCACTGCGCTGCGTCGATGGGAGATGCTCTCCAGTCAACTTCCCTTACTGTTCTCAGGGAGCTGAGTACCGGGGTTGACCAGAGAGCACTCTGCCGTCGATTTGGCGGGTCTTCAATATACCCACTAAATCAATCCCTGCTCCATGGATTGTAGCAGCATTGATCTCCCCGTAGTGAAGACCAGCCCTCAGTGACACAGTTATACTAGCCTAACCCCTGGTGTAGACAGCACTATGTCAATGGGAGGGCTTCTCCTGTCAACATAGCTACCACATCTCAGGGAGGTGGAGTTCTCCTGTCGGTGTAGGTAGCGTCTTCACTGAAGTGCTACAGTGGCATAGCTAAAATTGGTGCAGCTGCATCACTACAAGGTTGTACATGTAGATAAGCCCTTAGACTCAAGCTTAAAGACATCCATAGGAAATCCACTTGTGCATAATGACAGCACCACCCATTTTGCTGCATAGGAATTTGACTATTTCTCTAATCACTCCTTTTTTTGTCTGAGCAATCAGTCTGGCCTTATGGCACCATGATACCTCATCCATCTCTAGAGTAAATCAGAGCCTACTAATAAAGTGCAAGGAAGCCATCTACTTGAGCTGGTCAGATTTTTTTCACATTTTGAACTTTCCATAAAATGAACCATCAATTTTGATTTTTGATTTAAAAAGTGGAGATTTTTTCAATATCTTTTTCCTGGTTTTTTACCTTAGATGGATAGTTTGGGGCCCAGATTGTTAATAACTTTGCTTAATTATTATCTATTTTCTTCAAATAACTGGTGCACAAATTTGCAAAGAAATTTAACTATAAGAAAAGTTTGAAAAGGTAGAAAGAAGATGTTTTTGAACAACAGGGAGACAAATAAATGTTAACCGTGTGTGTGTGTGTGTGTGTGTGTGTGTGTGTGTGTGTGTATTTGATCTGTTTGATCTGCACAGCACCATAATATCATTCCAATAGGTTAACTTTCTTTACAATTTCATTTTCTAATAGCATAAACATCTTAGAATCATAGAATCGTAAGACTGGAAGGGACCTCAAGAGGTCATCTAGCCCAGTCCCCTGCACTCAAGGCAGGACTAGGTATTATCTAGACCATCCCTAGCAAGTGTTTGTTCAGTTAGCCAGCCTTTAATCCATTTAATGTGAGCCATGTAATTTTATATCTTTTTAGTTTTTTAATCAAGATGTCATGAGGTACCAAGTCAAATGCCTTACAGAAGGCTGAGTATATTACATCAACACTATTAACTATATCCAATCCAGGACCCTATTGTGGTTGCTCTTGTATAAATACACAGGAAGAAACAGTTGCCTGACAGGAAGTTTTTCCTAATGTCCAACCTAAACCTCCCTTGTTGCGATTTAACCCTATTGTTTCTTGTCCTCTATCCTCAGAGATTAACAAGAACAATTTTTCCCTCCTCCTTGAAACCACATTTTATGTACTTGAAAACTGTTATCATGTCCCGCCGCAGTCTTCTCTTCTCCAGACTAAACAAACCCATTTTTTCAATCATTACTCATAGGTCTTGTTTTCTAGATATGTAATCATTTTTGTTGCTCTCCTCTGGACTGTCTCCAATTTGTCCACATCTTTCCTGAAATGTGGCGCCCAGAACTGGACACAATACTCCAATTGAGGCTTTATCATCATGGAGTAGGGCTGAAGCATTACTTCTTGTGTCTTGCTTACAACACCCCTACTAATGCATCCCAGAATGATGTTTATTTTTTATTTTATTTTTTTTGCAACAGTGTTATACTGTTGTGTCATATTTAGCTTGTGATCCACTATAACTTCCAGATTCTTTTCTGCAGTACTCCTTCCTAGGCAGTCATTTCCCATTTTCTATTTGTACAGTTGATTGTTCCTTCCTAACTGGAGTACTTTGCATTTGTCCTTCCTGAATTTCATCCTATTTGTTTGTCCAGATCATTTTGAATTTTAATCCTATCCTCCAAAGCACTTTCAACCCCTCCCAGATTGGTATTGTCCACAAACTTTATAAGTGTACTCTCTATGCCATTATCTAAATCACTGATGAAGATATTGAACAGAACTGGACCAAGGACCAATCTCTGTGGGACCCCACTAGTTATGCCCTTCCAGCATGACTGTGAACCACTGATAATTACCCTCTTGGAACGGTTTTCCAATCAGTTATGCACCCACCTTTATAGTAACTCCATCTAGGTTGTATTTCCCTAGTTTATTTATCAGAAAGTCATTTGAGACAGTATCAAAAGCCTTACTAAAGTCAAAATATACTACATCTATCTCTTCCCCCCATCCACTAGGCTTGTTACCTCGTCAAAGAAAGTTATTACATTGTTTTGACACAATTTGTTTTTGACAAATCCATGCTGACTGTTACTTATCACCTTATTATCTTCTATGTGTTTGCAAATTAATTGCTTGATTACACTGCTCTACAGCCAAAATGCTTCTGAAATAAATGTAGTCAAACTTTACTAATTCTGGGTCACTGAGAATGAAAATGATGCTTAAAATTGTTGATTGGCTCTAGTTTTCAAGATATGCTATTGGGTCAGTATATACGACCCTTGAGTTGGGAATGGCGGAGGATAAGTGAGTTATAAAGGGAAGGGATCTCAATTTAAACCAGAAATGACTAAAATACATCTTTGACTGGATCTATGAATAAATCTATGACTGGGTTTGGACAGTACTTGCTTTTTAGGCAAAACAATGAATGATGCAATCTGAAGCTGGCATTGTGTCATACATGATATGAATTGCATCATGTTATTCCTAGAAGTCATGGATGATGCAATCATAATGAAGCTTACATCACTCTGCTGAACAAATTGCCCTATATCAGCTCTAGAAATCATACAGTGTCGTGCTCTCTTATTTGTCAGTGTTTGATTTTGCAAAGGGACACATTTCTGTTTAGCCAAAGTGAGCAGAGATGCCTCGTACTTGTGTGAACAGTGCAGATAACTTCTGCTATGTTTGTGGTGAAGTGACTTTTGCATCACAAAAGCGCGGTATAACCACTATGGTTAAGAAAGCCTATCACCTTTATTTTGGCTGCAAAATTGGAGATCAGGACAAGAGGTGGGCCCCACACATATGCTGCAACACTTGTGCAACAAATCTTCGCCAGTGGTTGAACAGGAAAAGGAAATCTTTGCCTTTTGCAGTGCCAATGATTTGGAGAGAGAGCCAACAGATCATACCAGCAATTGTTACTTCTGCATGGTGCCTCCAGTTGGGAAAGGTGTATCAAAGAAGAAAAAGTGGACTGTGCATTATCCAAACATTCCATCAGCTATACGCCCAGTACCCCACGGAGAAGGACTGCTGGTTCCTGATGCACCAGAATCATTCTCACTTGAGTCAGACGAGGAAGAGGAAGAGGATGAAACTTCTGGTCCTGAACCATCATTGTCACAGGACCCACATTTTCTCCCATCCTCCTCCTCTGAACCACACCTCATAACACAAGGTGAACTGAATGACCTTGTCAGGGATTTGGAACTACCCAAGAGTAAGGCAGAGCTGTTGGGCTCCAGACTACAGAAGTGGAATCTCCTGGCAGGTGATGTTAGGGTTTCCATGTTCCGTGACCGTCAAAAGGATCTTGTCCCATTCTTCTTCATGGAAGGTGATCTTGTAGCCTGCAACAGCATCGATGGTGTGATGGCAGCCCTCAACATCGTTCACGATCAAGATGAGTGGAGACTGTTAATTGATTCATCGAAGACGAGTCTTAAAGCTGTTTTACTGCGTAATGTCAATGTTTTGCCATCAATTCTAGTTGGTCATGCAGTCCATATGAAGGAAACCTATGACAACATGAAACAACTTTTGAGGTGCATAAACTATGACCAACATCAGTGGCAGCTTTGTGGCGATTTGAAGGTTGTTGCTCTCTTGCTTGGTCTGCAGACTGGATACACAAAGAACTGCTGTTTTCTCTGCGAATGGGATAGTCGTGCAAGAGATTCCCACTACATCAAGAAAGATTGGCCACTCCGACAGTCATTGGAGCCTGGGAGGAAAAGTGTTCAGCATCCACCACTTGTTGAATCAAGGAAGATTTTGTTACCACCCTTACACATCAAGCTGGGTCTGATGAAGAACATTGTCAAGGCCATTGACAAAACACAAGCAGCTTTCAAGTACCTCTGTGGAAAATTTCCAAGGTTAAGTGAAGCTAAGATAAAGGAAGGTGTCTTTGTTGGTCCTCAGATTCGTGAACTTCTTCGAGATGATGCATCTGACCGTGCACTGCGTGGCAAGGAAAAGACGGCATGGAAAGCCTTCCAGTTAGTGGCAATAAATTTTCTCGGAAACAGCAAGGCAGACAACTACAGGTTGTTGGTGGAAAACCTCCTCAAGGCATACAAAAGCCTTGGTTGCAACATGTCACTAAAGATACATTTTTTGCACTCTCATCTAGATTTTTTTCCACCGAACTGCGGAGCAGTGAGCGACGAGCACGGCGAGCGATTTCACCAGGACATTGCAACAGTGGAGAAACGCTATCAGGCCAAATGGAGCCCATCAATGCTTGCAGACTATTGCTGGACAGTGACAAGAGATGCTCCATTTAATGAATACAAGAGACAAGCCAAGAAGCGCCGAGTAGACACTGAATAGGACTAAACTATGTACAGAATAGGTTTTTGCCTTTTGTTTCATAATAAATTTTATTTATATAACCCTTTTGCTGATTTTTAAAGTGTTACATAAACAGGACAGGTGAAATATTATCATGTAAAGCAACCATAAACAAATGAAAAGACCTAGGTTTACAATTTATGATTAAAACTCTACTATCTACACAATATACATAGACATAAAATGTAAAAACTTAAATATCTTAGAAACAGTAGCCAATCAGTTGTTTTAATTGTCATATTTGAATTCAGCACATCAAAATACATAATAAATAGCACATTTTATCTCTGAAGCAGACGACTTCTCAAAAATTGTAGACCAGTGTTATTTGCACCATTATCTTTCTGGGTACTGAAGTTAAGATGACTGGTCTGTAATTCCCTGGGTTGTCCTTATTCCCCTTTTTATAGATAGGTATTATATTTGCCCTTATCCAGAGAGTCTTCTGAACTTTCTCCCATCTTCCATGAGTTTTCTGAGATGATCACTAATGGCTCAAATATCTTCACAGTCAGTTCCTTGAGTATTCTAGGATATATTTCATCAGGCCCTGGCAACTTGAAGTCATCTAACTTGTCCAAGTAATCTTCTTAGATATCTTTAGCTGCGTAGTTTTGGGGCTTTTTACCTTTATTTTTATTTCATCTTTCTTGTGCTATATGTTTTCTGCCTCAAAAAGTGGATTTATAAACACTTAAACACTATCATTATAATTCTGTGTGACATCACATTTTAAATGTGTTACAGAAAAGAGAATACACATGGTATTATGGGTCATTCTGACCACAGTAGCTGAACACACAGGAGAGCATTTGAGAGAAAGCCCCTCCCAAAGCATAATGAAACCATTATCTCATAGTGAGACAAGTTAGGGAGAAGATATGAGCAATGTGGGCAATGAGGTAGGATTGAAGAGTCAGAGAGAGGATTCTCTGACAGCAATAATACCAGGAAGTCCATCCTGGATTGGAAAGCCAGAAATCAATATGGGGTAAACCAAAACCATGTCAATGACACCAACACATGTGAATAGTTGAGTTAAACATTGACTGTGTTTGCCAGCCATGTGGACATCCAGCTCTCAGATAGATCCATATATACATATCTACCAAAAGAGAAAGAAAAAGATAACATAACCAGAAAGCTGAGTCACTTAACACCACACGGAGAAATAACTATATTTTCAAGTTATTCAACATTTGAGCAAAGGTCAGGCTCGAGCCCAAGTAAGCCTCCTGTAGGATGAGATAGTTAACAGGGTCAGACCTTAGTCCTAACAGAAGCTTGTTCCAGGACAAAATGCTTAGATGATGAGAATCCATGGTATTCTGACATCCACCTGAAACATTAATCACTTCACATTTAAGATGTTTGAATTTGAAATGAACTCTCTCTCTCTCTCTCTCACTGTGTGTGTATGTGTGTGTGTGTGACTGTCTGTCTTCTGCATTTAAGATGTTTCAATTTGTAATGAACTGATACACATGCGTGGGATAGAGTGTGTGTGATACTGCCATCACCTGGATGGAATCAGAATTACTCAACTGTTTATCATAATAAGAGATGGATGAAAACTTCAAAAACACTTCTGTGAATATTAATCTGAATTTTTAAACAAATTTGTTTTGACAATATTCTTACCCCCTTTTGTGTTGGCTTTCTGTGACTACTCTAGCAAATGAGTTTACAAGCAAAAATAATCAAAACAGGGATTTTAAAGTGAATATTTGTAGAAGGCAAATTTTGATTTCATAATCACAAGTATGTGCACAAGGAACCTGACTCTAATATACCACTTGTCCTCCATAGTAAATAAAAGCAGCTTGAGTTTTAAACTTCAGATACTCACAATGAATTGTCCATGAATGAGCTACATGAATTCACAGAAATTATTCATAAAACAAATTTGAATAGTGAATAAATACAAGAAAAATTTGCCCTGTTCACAGAAAATTTACAAATGGAAAAAGAAACAAAACTCTTCAGATAAATTATTTGTTATGAATTATTTGCTCAGCTCCCGCAGCAGGGTAATATTTAAAAAAGTACAATAGTGACTTAGGAGCCTAAGTCCCACTGACTTTCAATTAGATGTAGGCTTTTAAGTACCTAAGTCTCTTTGACAATGGGACTTAAGTACCTTTGAAGTTTTACCTGTAATCACTAATCTGATTCTGAGCCTCTTACTCATGCTGGGTAGTACCTTACTCCACAAGTGTTCTCATTGACATCCACAGGACTGTTTGCAGAGCTTTCAACATGAGTGAAGGTTTTAGAATCTATTCCTAACATTGCTTTAGCTAGTGGAAGTGCTCCTTTAGTTCAAGACGCTTGGATATGTGCCTTTGAAGAAGGACCTTGAGTTCTGTCCCTGCTGTCACTGTGAAGCCCTGAAATGTCCAGGTGTTTTGCAGTATAGTGAGTACTGTGAAGTCTTAGGTTGCTATGGATCTGCTATAAAAACCAACCAAAAGCACGTATGAGCTAAAAAAGCACCATTTTTAGCACAGCACACTGCTTATTCCTATCTTACCATCTGAAAACTCCTTAATGTGGTCTGCTTCAAGAGTGTAGTATATATTATTACGGGAAATACTTCAGTCTTTGAACCCTTCTCTGGCTGGCAACATATATTTTGGTATATAGAGCTGCTAATATAAAGCTCCCAGTGCAAATTTAGCACACTAGAACATTATGTGGGTATGGACATTCTCAGAAGGCGTTTTGTTCCATAAACAAGCAAACAAAATAATGATTTTGGCAGCTTGGGAGATATTATCTCGCTCCCATATGTTTCACTGAGTATAAAAGAAATTTTCCTCAAACCAAGACTCCAAAATTTCACAATGTAAGTGGTCTCTCTCAGCATGAATTAAAGCGTGGAGATATTTATTGAAAATGATTTTATGTTAACTTTTGAAATGTCGGGCTTCTGGGATGAGAAAAACGGGTAGTTTCTTTTAGCTCATTTACAGTATTGTATGGGATGAGAGAAAATAAAACAGAATGGAGTTACTTATCCAAACTGTGAGAGAGCAGCATTTGGTAGCATGTGGCATGCATGTCAGTAAAGTGAAAGGCTTGACATGCACCTGCTTTTTTTCACTGTGCCATACCCCCCTGTGTTCTACCATAAACTAAGAGTGGCATGGCAGAGCCTACAGGCATGGCACAGTCAAAAAGCAGGTGCATGATATACCTTTCACTGACTTGCATGCCATATGCTACCAAATCTTTCAAGCTCCTGATAAAAAAAATCTTGCAAACCCCCCAAACCTTATTCAAATACAATGGAAATACACCTCTACCTCGTTATAACACTGTCCTCAGGAGCCAAAAAATCTTACCGTGTTATAGGTGAAACTGCATTATATCGAACTTGCTTTGATCCACTGGAGTGCGCAGCCCCCCCCCCCCCCCCCCCCCCCCCCCCCCCCCCCCCACCCCCGCCCCACACCCCCCCCCCCCTTCTCGCCTTGTCCTCTTGTGTT